>NC_056524.1:57315057-57402791 GCF_019175285.1 Sceloporus undulatus | reverse complement strand
ACTCTTTTAGAACAACTTGCTGGTGTAAATGCAGAAAGATTACAGTTTCCAGTTTTGCTGACACTCTTTTAGAACAACTTGCTGGTGTAAATGCAGAAAGATTACAGTTTCCAGTTTTGCTGACACTCTTTGGACATTGAATATGAATATTTCCTAAAACTAAAATCCTTATTGGTTGACAGATTGTAGCACATTATTCTAGTTTGTTAATAAAATTGGACATCCCTTGTACTCTGCAAGCCAAGATGTGCATGCTAAAGTTGGGACAGAACAGGAAAAGAAGACTAGAGCATGTATGAGAATGAAGTTGTGGATAACACTGCCAATACAATGACAACAACAAAGGGGCCATTCTGACCCCCTGGGAAAGCAGTTCCAGAGGTTAGGGGCAGCCACTGAGAAGGCCCTCTCTCATGCCCCCACCAACCATTTTAACCAATGAACCAATAACCAGGCAGTTCTTCAATGAGATTTTACCTTTCTCCAAGTAGTTTACACACTCATGGGGCAGTATGGAATATCACAGACAAGCAAACTAATACCTCACCTCCAAATTTTGGTTCTTTCCACACAACAATTACTTGGTCCAACAAGGCAGAAGCCTTAGAGGCACAGAGAATTCTCCTGTGCAGGTTGATTTCTCCATTCACTACAGCATTGTATGTACAAAGCATCCTTCCAAACTGAAATGAATGGACAAAGTATGCAGGGTGGAGAGCTCCATATGTGCATGTAAGGACACATTTTTTTCAAGAGGGAGAGGCTGTACAAAACATCTTTAATACTTAGTTTAAATCAATTTGCTAATCTCAACAAGAGTAGACCCATTTAATCAGCTACCAAGTAGTAAGGAGCCCTGGTGGCGCAGTGGTTAAATGCCTGTACTGCAGCCATTCACTCAAGACCACAAGGTTGCGAGTTCAAGACCAGCAAAAGGCCCAAGCTTGACTCAGGCTTGCATCCTTCCAAGGTCGCTAAAACAAGTACCCAGACTGTTGGGGGCAAATTAGCTTACTTGCTGTTCACCGCTATGATCTTTGGAATAGCGGTATATAAATAAAACAAATTATTATTATTATTATTATTATTATTATTATTATTATTATTATTATTATTATTATTATTATTATGTCAGCATGTACATGCCAATGCACCTTACTATGGTTTAGACTTGGGGTAGGATATGAGTCCCGGGATATACCAAGAATATGAAGCTTATTTAATTCCCAAGACCAAATTTAATTGACCAAAGACATTTTAAAGAATTCATTCCAAAAATGATTTTAGAATTAAATAAATTCCCCTCTCCCACTTTCTGCCCATTATATGCTTTTATCTTTTGGCTTGAGCAAGACAGAATTGAACTTGAGGGAGCCACTCAACTCCTAATCAGAGATTAGATTAGAAATGATTAATTTGAAACGGGGGAATTGCTACTTTTGACATTGCTGTGAAGGGATCACAAGTAATTTTGTTGTTGTTGTATGCCTTCAAATCATTTCTAACCTATGTGAACCTAAAGAGAACCTATCATGAGTTTCCAGGGCAAGACTGGTTCAGGGGAAGGGGCTGTTGAAACAGTGTGACTTGCCCAAAGTCACCGAGTGGATTTCTATGGCTGAACAGGGATTCAAACTTTGGTCTCCAGAGTCACAGTCCAACACTCAAACACCATATTGGTTCCACAAATCCTTTAACCACTGGGAAAAAAATCTATAAAAAGGTGATATCTGTATAAACCACAAGGTTTGTTGCTTAAAAGAGGTAAGAAAGAAAGGAAGTTATGTGCTAAGATATTCTTTTTTAAAATCCCAAATGGCACATAGGAAATATATTCATAGTTTTATTGACAGTACTGGCACTGCAGGTACAAAAAAATGGAATGATCACATTCTATACTTAATAAGGGCATTACATGAGAAGGTGGTGGCTGAAGCAAAGCAAGATAGGATAATGGAAAGATACTGGCAAAATCGAATGTTCAGAGCAGGCATCCTGTTCAGAGCAGAATCTTACGACTCCTGATTTTTCAGGGAAAATCCTGATCGATCCCCATTTTTTAATATATTTTTTAATGTCCAGGTTTCTTCCTGCCTCCTTCCTCCTCTTCCTTTCTCCTTTAATTTTCAGTTTGCTTCAGATGCTGCAAACATAGGAGTGTATCACATGGAGGCCCTTCTGTGTGCTAAACATCATGCAAGTGCCCTCCCCAAACATCACACAATTTATCCTGTTCATAAGAAAAGTGCTCCAGGAGGCTCCCCCGGTTATGAGTGCATGATGGGAATGGAGCAGGAGCCACAATCCCACTTCCGTAGCACCATGGGGGAACACCCCCATGTTGCTTGTATGATGTTTACACACAGAAGGGCCTCCGTGTGATAAACGCCATAGTTCAAAGTGAAAAGTAGGTTGAACTCAGTTAACTCTGCAGGAGGGAGAAGAGAGGAGGGGGTAGAATCTTGCCCTTCCCAGGAGGCTCATGCAAAAGCAAACGGCTGCAGGATTGATAACTTTTGCCATCTTGACCAGACTCTGATGTTGCTTGACCAAACATGTCCCAATTTTCATCTGTGAATAGAGTATATAACTTGTGAAGCTGAAATTACATGGAAATTTTGCAGTTACTGCCATGTAGGACCATAATACACTAAGCCAAGTGTGTATGTCTTCCTTGAAATAAATGAAAGCTAATTTGTTAGTCAGACTTGTGTGACACCCTCAAAACAAATATGCTTCAGTCATGGTAGACCACAAAACACAATTAGTATCAAACAAGCGTCAACCATCCATTTAGCTGAAGGATTTTGTGGGAACAAGCTTTTACAGATTCACATAAAAAATGGGTGGTGTTGGGGGCTTGCCAGTGATTTCCAGTAGTAAATGTGATTTTGCAAATGACTGATCATACAATGATGACCCAATACTCCTTTGCATCTTTGGAGGTGGCAAGAACATTAATTTCTTGATTAATGCTCCTTAAGCATGGCCATCTAAACTGTGATGCTTTGCTTTGTGTTTTGCAAGAGAATGCTACACAAGACTTTTTAAAAAGTCAGTTTGTGATTTTGCTTGTCATAAAGTCTTACATTCAGATTTCAGAAGTTTTCAAATGAGTGTTTAAGATATCACATAAACAACACTTCCTATATAAAACTTACAGGCAGAGGTGCAGTAATTGCTCTGTGTGGCCTAGGATCTTGTACTGATAGGTTTCTGGAGGAGGATGACTGAGGTCATGCACAATAATGTTTTCCTTAAGATATTTAGAAGGTTGACACAGATGGTGAAAGGATAGCTTGCCCCCTATTCTGGGCCAATGACCAAAGAGTTAAACAAGAGTCCCCCAACATCACCATCTGATTTCAACCCTCCAGGAAAGAATGAAGCCACTGCAAAACAGTGTCTCCAGGTCTACTGCAGCAAGGTAGCTCAGATACTATGGTGGGTTATAAACCGCCATAAAGTACGCGCTCCGCGCATACTAGGGTTAGGAAGGTTCTTACCTTCCTGACGGCCCTTCCTCCCAGTCCGTGCGGAGCGCGGACTTTATGGCGGCGCCCATCCACATGGGTGCTGCCATTTTGACGTCTTGGACGCTGTGCATCCAGACGTGTCGCGGCGGAAGTGATGCTGTGAGGGCATTTCGGCGCTCCTTTTTCGCTGCATGGGGGAGCCTCATGGTCTGGCCAACTGGGGCTTCCCTACGCAGCGAATGGTGGCGGCGGGAAAACGGCCCCTTGAGAGCCGTTTGTAACCCGCCTAAGTTTAATGATATTGAATGCTGTGGATAGATCCAACAGAATGCAACAAACCATCGGGGACATACTCCCCCTTCCCCATTCATGGTGTAGGTCATACACGAAGGCAACCTAAACGGCAACCCATAACCAGACCTGAAGCCAGATTGAAATGAACTCAGATAATCAATTTCATCTAGAAACCTCTGGAACTAGTAAACCACCTCATGTTCCGAAACCTTGCCCAAAATTGGGGTATTGGAAAAGCCAATAAGTAGTGCAAAGGTTGCGATCCATAGAAGTCCAGAAGCATGAGTAGGGCCAGATGCCACTTGGGAAAGATAAGATGATGATGGATGATGCCCTTCAAAGAAGGTGATTATATGTCCTACTTTACAGATGGTTTAAGTGTTTAAGATTTTATTTTCAAATAATTATGAGTTACCATTCTAATGCATAGCACCTCCACTCATCCCCAGTTGTAGCCATTATAGCTGCATTTTAAAATTATTCTACTTGATTTTTTTAGATATAATTAAACAATTATTTTTGGCTACTTTTAATACCAATTGATATATAGTCAGCCCTCCTTATCCCAGGATTCCACCACCCACTGTTTAAAAATACCCCCCCCCCCAAAAAAAGGTCCAAAAATCAAACATTCATTTTGCCATTTTATATAAGGGACACTATTTTATTACACCATTGTATATAATGGGGTATGAGTAGCCACAGATTTTGGTATCATGGGGGTTACTGGAACCAAATGCCAGCAAATACAAAGGGCCCACCGTATTTATACTTAGAGGACACTCATTAAATGGGACTCTAAATTATAGTTTATTTAACTTGTGCATAAATCTATCGAAGATGCAGGGAAAGTGGCATCTCCACCTGTAGTTCTCTCCATTTAATTTGCATGTCTCCTCCTTCACAGAGCTTATTGGCACTGGGGAAGAAGTAAAGTGAACCCAATATGCAAGGAGGAAAGATTCATCTGGCTCTGGATGTGTGTATGTGAGACCATGCAGTGATGGAAGAACTATGCAAAAATCCATGCATATGTCTGAGAAGCTGTCCACATGTGCCAAAAGAAGCAGTTTTACCTCATTTTTGAACGCTACCCATTTAAACAATGCACATGGCCAAAGGGGGAGCAAACTGGAATGAATCCGTGCTCTAGGACAAAATGCTGGAGCAAAATAATCCCTGGTTTGCTCCAGATCAAGCTGGAAAGTGTAAACAGTTGCACTGGCATACAGATTGCAATCCGGTGCAGAAATGGAGCAAGGGGTTGGTGAGATGTCAGAGCCATTGCAGTCCATAGTTTTCTTTTATTTTTTTTTGTTGTTTTTGTTGCCCACCCACAAATCAATCACACATGAGCATAAGTGGTCGGCTGTGCCATCAACCCATCACACACCCCAGGAAGCAACATGTTGACAAACATGCAGGTCACCAACAATACAATGGATTTAATAAGAACATTAACAAACTGGCTGGTTCAACAGGGGCCATGGGAAAATGGATGAAAGGAGATATGTATCAGGGGCCTCCGTGATTGTGCTATGTCAGTGTGTCACTGGATGCACTGATGTGCCATATAGGTGGTTGATGGCTTGTGCGATCAAGTGGCCTGTCACATGGCTGGTGTGTGAAGTGTCAAATGAAATGGCAGCTGGATGGAATGAGGGAGGCAATTGGTGGCCACTGGCAGTGCATCTGTGTGCATGTCTTTGGGGAGGAACAGAAAAAAATGGTACAGTGCAGCTTGTACCCATGAAATGCCCATTTTGGCTGGCAAAAGAAGGGGTTGGTACAGACTGCCTATGAGTGTTCAATCCATTGAAGGAGCTGGTGCTATGGTCAGTGGGTCCTCCCCATCAATTGGAAAACCCCAGAGATAAACTGGCTTTTCCTCTCCATCTGTTCAGCACTTATGTCTATGTGTGCATATGAAGATGTGCCTCTTGACCAAACACCCATCAGTGCACAAAGCCCAGGTAGGTGAGACTGCTCATTTCTGACCTAGAAGCAGGAACTAAAGTCTCATTGATAATGGGATGAAGTTGCATCATTTTTATTCATAATCTGTCAGCAGCATCCTCCGCTAGATACTTGTGTTTGCTAGCTATGGATAGGATTAAGCTGAATCCAGACAAGGTGAGGACAATGATAGCTGTTACCATGTGACCCCTATACTTGAGGGCCCTAAAGGTACTTGGGAGATGTGTGTAACACAGCTGTCATATATTTAAACTACATTTAGAGTGTCTTTCTTTTCCTAGATGGATCTTATTTGCAGTCTGAAACCACTCCTGGAGAATAGAGACATGATATCTGTGATCTCTGCCTTTGTAACCTCAACCACTGATAATTGCAGCACGTGCTATAAATGTGGAACAAGTACTTCTCAAATAATTATTTCTGGGGGGAAAAAACTATGGAGGCACTAGAGCTTTTATGATTTAAATTGGGAGATGCAATTAAGCCTTCCCCACTTTGAGATATTGTGCAATCTATGGGTGAAATCTGAATGAAATAATATCATATTAACCCAATCAATCTGTTAGAAATTATAAACAAGCACATTGACATTTTAGACACTACTTTCTTCTTCATACCTTAAAGATCTGGATTAATTAGAGGAAACTTCTATTGCCATCACCCTCAGAATTCATTCCATTATGATGAAATCATTTTATGACATAAAAAAGATTAATTGAGAAGGGAAAAAAATATATAGACTAAGGGTGCATATACACTATAGAAATAATGCAGTCTTTGGCAGAGAAGGCTTAAGACCTTGTGAAACTACAAAACACGGAATTCCAAAGGATAGAGCTAAAACACTTAAAGTGGCATCAAACTGCATTATTTCTACAGTTTAGATGCACCCTTACAGATCTATATGATGGCATAACCCCTAAACATGTGTGCAGTGTAAGGAGTGACAGAGTATCCTGGGTATTTGCCAAATTCTTCATTTCATTGCCCTTTCTCCCATCAAGGTGCAAGCTTAACAGCCCTTACAGAGCCCCAGGGAGCTTATACTCAGCCTTGAATAATTTTTTTTTTAAATCTCTTACCTCCAAGCTATAGTACCTACTACTTGACAACACAGTCAAAACTTTCACAGGGGTTCAACAAGCTTAGGAAGAAGATCTGGAAATTGACATAGAAGACAGTATTTGATTTTCAGTGAAGACTAAAGCACAATATAGAGCTATCTTCTCTCCAGCAAGAAGAATGTTTCTTTAAAAAATTCACAGATGGTATATTATCCTGGGGAGAGGTAGGTGAGACATCATCATCATCATCCCTTTTCTCCACGGGCAAATTTCTAGCTTAATACATAACTTAAATGCTTTTACTGTAATTCTTTCGTTGCTATCACTGGAGTCAGTTCGGTTACTACGAAAAGTATACCTGTTTCGTTTGAGCAACTTGTACCTTCCACATGAAAGACTAAAATCTTGGCCATGTACAAATCAGTACAGATGGAATAAATAGCCTTAGCCCTCACTGTTTGGTCTTATATAGTAAATCCCAGGCAGAGAGGTTATTTTAGATTACCAGGGAATTCCTTTCCTGTCAACATAGAAAGACGGCGAGCAGTAGGGGGTGGGCTCCGAAATGTGGGGCACCTTGATAAATGTCAGCCTCTAACTATAAATTGTTTAGCTCAAGCTGCTTTAATTGGACTAATCTATGTAGCTGGTAAGAGTCTGATTTAAGTGTCTGATCCGTGTAGCTGGTAAGAGCTGCATAACATAGTCACTTGATCAGAGGACTTGGACTGGAGATGAAGGCCCAGTGCCAGCTTGTCTCCCATTCCCAAACAAAGGACCCTGCCAGGGCAGTGCCTGATTCTGACCAAAGCTAATTGGGGTTAAGGAAACTGGAGCCTTGAAAGCTAGAAGGAAGTTCTGCAGCACCTTTTTGGTTCACATTCTAAAGGCCCCTGCCATCCCCTTCTGAACTGTGAGTTGTATTTTCAGCCAGCCATACAGTTAGCTGACAGGCAGTGATTTTAAAGTCCTATAGATTTACCTCATGAACAACGAGTGCCTTATGAAACATTAAGTACTATGCACTTTCAATTTTACTCTGAACAACAGGTTAAAAACACAGAAGAAAACACGAGCCCTTTTCACATGGCACAATTATAGCAGTTGCCATCACTGTTAACCACCATGATTGCATACCTCAAGAGTCTTGGAAATCACAGGAATGTTTCAGGGAGGCTACAGGATTCCCAAGGATACTGCCCACCCTGCAGAATCACAGATTCAGTACTCTAGCATTACTTCTCCCCACCATCACCATGAAAACTACTGTATGTTTTTCTCAGGGTGACCCAGAAAGCAGGGACGTAGCCAGGATTTTAGGAAGGGGGTGTCCAGACTAAGTGCCACCATTATAATGGGGCTTGGGTGCGGCGGCACAGCAGCATGCACCATTGATTTTATCTAACGGAAGGGGGGGTCCGGACCCCAAGAACCCCCCCCCCCCTTATCTACATCCCTGCAGAAAGCAATCAAAATGTGTTCAGGTGGCAGTCTTTGGGAGGATGCTCTAACAACCAACCACAAATAGATGGGGAAAGTAGCTTCTTTGTTGCCTGTTGACCTGTTGGTAGAAGCTGACTGAAAAATGAGGAGAGAGATAAGGATGGAGCAGTTGAAGGCGAGGAGCACTTCAAACTTTTTCTTCTAGCCTGTGCTTATCTTAAGAAAATGGGGGAGGGGGATTCTTTTATCCATGTGTATGAATATGAGAGCTGATGGATAATGTTTGTTTGCATGTATTTGTGTGTGAGAGAAGAGTGTACCTTTGTGTGGGGAACAGTGTGTGTATGGGTGAGAGAGAGAGAGAGAAGAGGGAAAAGATATTAGAGCCTGCCTCTATAGATCAGCAGATTATTTCTATTGACAATTGAGTCATTCATTCCTTCTGCACCCTACTCATGAAGTAGGGGTCTCTTGTGTGAATGGGAGACAGCAGCCTCCAGGTTGTTATTTAGGAATTGTTTATCTCACAACTATGGGCATTACATTCAGTGATATACAGAATTATTAAGATACAACTTTAGGGGTTTAAAAAAACCCCTAAAGATTCTGTTTGGTTTTGTAAAGGAGGAGGTTAATGTGACACCATTATACCAATCCTAGTGAGGTCACTGCCTTGTAGAAAGGCTAGCGTGGGCAAGAGGCCTCTTGGTCACTGCTGAGCCAGCTGTTCAGTTGCAGCTTGCAAGGTGCAAAGGGAAAAGGTTCTTCCCAGTGAGGAAGGACTTGAGAGTGGAAAGGGAGCAGATCCAGTGTCTGTGTAGAGGGTTTACAGAGGCCACAAGCTCTGGGCTGGAAATTGGTATGGATGGGGAAATGGAGAGAGTTAAACTACTGGATCCATTCAAAGGCAAAGGATTCACCAAGAATTAACCCCAGATACTACTCTCACTCCCTCCCCACAGATCTGCCTTCCCTACACAGCTTCAAGTGTCCCTCTCTCACAAACATTGTTACTTCTACTACTTCTTCACTTGGCCTGTCCAATGAAAACAAGGAGAAACACAAGTGCAACTCCAACATGCCAGTGAAGTCCTGGCAAAGCTCCTTTCCACCACCATTTCCCCTCTGCTTCCACAGATTCTAACAGTGCACGCCAATCAATCAATCTGTCAGAAAATGGTGCCTCTCCAAGCCACAGAAGCAATGCCTTGCACCCAAGTCTTCCAAAGATCTCCCAATCACCATTATTAGTGAAAGACATGGCTAAGGGAGTGAGCTTGCATGGGGAGGTGAAGAGCAGGAGACACCACCGCACAAAGCAATCAAGGAGGCTGTGCAGTGGTTTTAAGGGATCCTGAAAATAATTTTCATGCAACCATCATCACCACTATAGTCCTAAAGCCTGCTGGTTCCCCTTGTTTTTCTTGCTCAGCAATACTTTGACTGAAAGCCCCTTACCATCCCCCTTCTTTCCTCACTATCCCCTGGATCTTTCCACTGCCCACTTTGGGAGTCACTGATGTATAGAATAATATTTATAACTGTGCTGCATGTATGTATGCACATACAAATAGTATATTTATTAGTGTTTTTCTCCCCTCCCCCAAACTAGGTGCATAAATCCAGAGGTTCATGTGCTTAAAATATTGCAGTTCCTTGTCTTCTTTCTCATTTATAACTTTTGCACTTGACCATGGTCTTTCAATCACACCCTCACGAGGCTCAGCAAAATGCATTACAAATTCACGGTGTTTCCCTGAATGCTGAAAAGTATAAGGCTGCATCTTGTGGAAATAGTGGGATTTATAGTTTTCTGAGACTGTAAAGCAGAGAATTCCAGACACCTCAGTGCCATGGCAGTTAAGTGGTATCAAAGTGCTATGTTTGTGTTGTGTGAGAGAAGCCCAAGAGGCTGACTCTGGCAGTTTTAAGCTGACAGAATGGGGATGGTCTACACCTTTTCTCCCAGTTCAGCCAATGACCATGGATATGTATTTCATATATAATGTATGAAGAGAATAATAAAAGCTACCTGCCTATCAGATGAATGTGATTAATTATAGCTTCCCTTTTTCTGCTGCTAAGTTCTGGTCTGCTGCTTCTTCATGATAATTTGCTAGTATCTTGCCATTCGTGCAGTAGTCAAGGTGATGGAAGTTGAGAGCTTTTGTCTTCTTCTTCTTTTAATTTCAGAAACCTTCATTATGATGCTAGTAAGCACTGAGATGCACATGTTCAAACACCTCTCTCCTGTTAGCTTTTTCTTTGTCACTAAAAAAAACATGTATACTAATTAAATTTTAAATTTTATTTTTTGCAGGAGGTTATGGGTCATTTGGAAACTAAATAAATGCACCATTTTGTAAGATCAGTGAGTTTTGCCAAGCTGTAAGGAGGAAGAATTGAGTCCTCTTTGATTTTGTGCCATGGCAGTGAAAATGAAAATGTACTATTTTCCATACCACAAAATTGCACATACAAGTTGAGTATCTGCAATTTTGCAATATGAACTACTCCAAAACCCAAAATTGTTCACACTGGTGGCTGAGGTAGTAACATGTTTGCTTTCTGATGGTTCATTGTACACAAACTTTGTTTCAGGCACAAAATTATTAAACATATTTTATATAAAATCACCTTCAGGCTATGTGTATAAGGTTATACACAAAATATACATGAACAACACATTTATGCTTGGGTCCCATCTCCAAGAGATATATATATATATATATATATATATATATATATATATATATATGCAAATATTCCAAAATTAAAAAAAACCCCAAAATCAAAAATACTTCTGTACTGTACTTTACAAGAAGCACAGAAACCATAAAGCTAATATTACTTGCTAATTAGCTTACTTGCTGTTCACTGTTATGATCTTTGAAATAGCGTTATATAAATAAAACAAATTATTATTATTGTTGTTGTTGTTGTTGTTGTTGATGTAGCATATTATTATTTCTAGAAAAATGTAATCCACCTCTACTGGTGAGCTTTTCTTTCAGATGTATCTTCCACTGAGTTTTTGTTGTGGCATAGCCAATCTCTTTTGTATATGAGAAGACAACAGGCAGGTTGAAATGTGTATCTCAACATGTGCTTCAGAAAACCACAATTTCACTGTGACCTAGTTTTCACATCCTGCAGGTAAAGGCCTGACTCTTTATTATTAAACTCAAATAGACCAGATCTATTTAATCAGTGGGATTTACCTATGTATGGACAGTCTATTCAACAATTGATTTTAGGGATCTACCCTAGCTGGACTAATCAATAGGATTAAAGTCAAAGTCAAGATTTTCTCCAAGTGTAGCAAACTTTTGGGGGCCCTGCCTCAGGTTATGGAGTATCTTGGCCTGACCCATTTCTTACCATAGTCATGGGCCCATAACGAAATGACAGGATAGCCCTCTGACTTTCCATCTTTTCCAGGCCTCATAAATTCTCCAGGTGAACTTTGCTAAAGTGTAAACCTGTAACCTATAACATTCGAAGATGAACGTATGGACTCATTGCAGACATTTTACTATTGCAGGAGTTTTAGTACTGTAGCATTCTTATACTTAAGAAACTAGAGGTGTGGAGGGAGAATAGTCTTTCCCCTCATGTGCTGTTTCTTTATGTGTCCGCATGTGTTTGTGTATGTGTCTGGAGCAAAGGAGTGCTCCACAGTGCAAACCCCTACCTGTATTCTGATATGGTTTGGAATGGCATCCTAATGTGATGTTTGAGAGAACTTAAGCATATTGCAGCTTTACTAGCTAAACCGACAAGGCACAGAGCACTACCATGCTCCAGTTAATATTATTTTTCTTCATCTGTAATATAAATTCAGGTCAAGGAGGCTGAGAGGTGTGCAGGGTAAAAGCAGGAGGTCACTGCTCCAATTGTTCATAATGCCAAGCTGCCTCTACTGTATTCTTAAAAGGTCTGCTGTGCATCATTTGCATTGCAGTTATATAGAGAGAACCTGGACACCATGAAACATCCATAAAATCCCCAGGTTTTCAAATGAAAGGCATTGTGGGGATTCACAGCTGAGTCTTTTACATGTCTACTGATGAGGTAATACATTTGAGCTCAATGCTTAGGTGGGGATTTTTTTTTCCCATTCCAGGGACATTGTTCTAACTTGAGAGATCTTTTGGAGGCTACATTCTAGAACAGGGTAGGGCCTAGGGAAAAAAGTAGGTGTGGCCAAAGCAAAGGGTGCAAGACCAAATGATATTCATTCAAGTCTGGATATTTTCCTACCAAGCATCAGATCAATACTATGCATGTCTGTTCAGGAGTAAGTGTCAGCGAAACAGCTTTTCTGCTAAAAGCTAAGCATAGTTCTGTGCAGTTTATTTAAAGTTCAGGGAGATTATCACACTTACTTTTTTGCCCAATCTGGACACAGGACGGGATTGGGCCAGAATGGGGAAAAATGGGTGTTATTGCACACAAAAATGTCACCGATGCCACTGGCCAATCACCACCTGTTCCTGTCGATTTTCAAGGTCAGAAAGCTTCCATCCTTGCAAAATCATCAAGATAAGCATAGCTCGGGGACGCGTGGTGGTCGGCCAGTGGCATGGTGGCATTTTCCTATGTTATAACACCCATTTTCACACATTCACATGCTTCCCAAGTCCATGCCGGGATCGGGTGAAAAATGTGTGTATGTTAATCTCCTAGCTGTATCCTTTTCCTTGAGACAACAGCAATAAAAGCTTGATTGGAGGAGGAAAATTCACGTTAACTACATTCAGCTCATGGAGTGAAAGACTCCTCTCATTGTAGTACAAAACTGTAGTGTTAGGCATTGAATGAGAGCATGTAAATATTTCCTGTTTCAGACTGTCAAAACTGTAGCAAAAGTTGTGCATGGGAACTTTGATTCAGTTCAGAGCCCAGTTTCTTGGTTTAGATCTCGTCCTAGTACACTAAATCAATCCAGACTCAATCAATTCCAATCTGGACACTGAATGGGATTCAAGATCCAGGAATATGGGTCACCTTCCCAACCACTGACTTGCAATTGGAAACTAAAAATGGCTATAACTTTTTTTTTTACCGCATAAAATTTGGAGACATGGTGGATCCTAAAAAGAGGATCACATTAACTTAAATTCATACTGATGCCTCCAGGGGCTTTTTGGTAGCACCTGTAAAAGTTGCTGATTGTTTTTAAAAGGTTTTTTAAAAGCTGTTGTTAACTGCACAGCCTCAGTAATTCAATTCATACTGCCTTTTTTCCTGTGACAGGGTCTTGAGAATTTTATTTCTTAAGTTAAGAATGTTTAAGTATGATAATGATGATAGCATATTTTAAGATATGGTATTTTTGCATTATTCTGTCACTAGACCAACTAGTGAGATTCAGTGACACAGCATAGGGATGTAGGAGGATGATGATGAAATCATACTTGATTTATTGTTGCCTGTAATCCAAATGGTGAGTGATCATGGCTGGGGTTGGAAGCTTCAGTCTTCTGGGCCATACTCTACTTCATGTTTTCTGAGTGGCCTGCCTTTGCTTCTTGCTGGATAGAGGGGAACAACTACTGCTGCCATCTCCCTTTGTTCCTGCCCTACCGGTCTTGCTTCTACTGCTCCACTGCTCTGACTTTTCTTATGTCCCTGCACTGAGCAAGACAGTGTGGCATTGCCTCTTAAGGCGTTGTAGCAAATTTCTGATGCTGTAATATTGCTTACCTCAGCTTATTTGCTGCATACAGTAAAAGCAGGTCCTGAGATCTTCCTGCACCATGGAATAGTACCAGACAATGCACTTTTCTGTGGTGACTCAAACTTCTTGCCTTCTACACCTAAGTAACAACAACATCAGTAAGAACAACAACCTGAGACCAGTGGTATCACTAAGGTGTGACCCAGTGTGGGAAGTGTGAACATTTGCCCCTCAACTCCTCTGTCCCCTGGCCTTCTCTCTCCATAAAAAAACCAAGGACGGAGCAGCTGGGAAGGGCATGCAGTTGCCCGTTCTGCATCAAAGGGGGAGGATTACCAAACCAGGCATCACTTCACTTCTGAGGTGTCAGCCAGTGCCTTTTCCACCCCCCCAGTGACACCACTGCCTGAGAAAGTGGAAAGGGGAGATTAGGTTTCACTGCATAAAACACAATCCACACACAAAACCACACACATAGTGACTCATTAAACAGGCAACTTAGCAAGAAAGACAACAACAGAAGATTAAGTTATTCAACAAGACATAAGAAAATTAAAGACTCATGGGAGATTATCCTGTTCTTTCAAAAAGTGCCAGAGAAGTACGGATCAAGTACGGGGTGCCAAGATCAGTATGGGATGCCTCCAGACTGGGCACAGGAGTGTGTGAAAACACCTGCTTTTAAAAAGTTTTTTAAAGTTTCAGCCCATGCTGAGGCTGGGAGGAAAGAAAATACAATAATTTTCATGGTAAGACCATAACTGTCTACTTCTCACAACTGCTGTTGCACAATCTGCTATTCACACATAACAAAGATGCACCATACAACTGGTTATATAACTTCAATGATCTCACTTAATCCCTCCCCATAAGCACCATGATTGTAGAGTGCTAGTGAGATTCATGCTCAGATGGCATAACAGACCTGTCAGTTATCAAAACTCAATCTTTTCTTCTTAC
The DNA here is from genome assembly GCF_019175285.1 of Sceloporus undulatus. NCBI lineage: Eukaryota > Metazoa > Chordata > Lepidosauria > Squamata > Phrynosomatidae > Sceloporus > Sceloporus undulatus. The sequence continues at coordinate 57,387,894 of NC_056524.1, read as the reverse complement.
CTTGGCATCTTCAATAAAACACACACTATTCAATCATTTCCCCCTCCCTGCAGTTTGTGATGTCCAGCTCTCCAAATCACATTGAAGCATACTAGACTATCCCATTCCACTCTGGAACAAAATGGAACAGTCCACATGCTCTGAGTTTGTTACAGTAAGTCTGATTCAGCCCAATTTGCTTCTTTATTTGGAATTCAACTGAAGGTATTGTTCAGCCCTATTAAACACTTTATTTGCTCCTTAGTGTGTTCTCCCCTGATTTTGACTATTGTTTATCTTTTTTCTCACTGAATTTGCATGAGTTAAATTAGACATATAGATGCAAATTTTAAAATTTGCATATGATTTGAATAAGCTAGATGCACATTTGAAAACAATTGCTATAATGTATTAAAATATAACACTCTCACCATATTGGCAAAGACTGTGGCCTGTGTGTCATCTAAGTCTGTTGCCCACATACTCTATTTATTAGTGGCAACAAGGCTCATGCTTTCCTTTTTTATTATGCCCCTCTAACAGATGATGCCTTTAGATAGAGAAATATCCTCCTTAATATAGGACATGTGAGTTCAATGATTTGAGCATGGTTTTCTTAGTTTAAAGAACATCAGAATAGTGTCTGTGCACCATACTAGGTCAGACCCAAAAGGAGGATATTGAAATGGCTTGCTTGACACTTCTTTGGAAATCAGGAGGGGAAATCTATTTTCACATCTCTGTCTCCTTTGCATAATGTATGATATCTGAATTAACTTTCATGATATATTAACACTCTGGAGCTGACTTAATATATAGTGTTATGTAATAAATTATGCATGTCTTCTGCATTAGTTGGGGTGCAATTCCAGCAGCTGTAGACTTGAAATTGTCTCAGAGTTACACAATTGCTTGGTAATGATGTAGCCAAAATCTGCATACCGCATTGTATTTTGCATTGCTTTTGGTTATGTTTGACTTTTCTAATTTACTGAACCCACAAACATGTATGCTGGGTTAACTTTCTTCTCTCCCTTTCATGTATTAGCCAAAAAGGAAAAAAAGAAAAGAAAAGGGAGGAAATATCCAATTCCATACCCTTCAAGCTGCACTAATTCCCTTGGCGTCCTATTGTAATTTTTGTCTGTTACATCAGAAGCTGTATGACTGGTGATATCTTTGCCTGGATACAGGCAATACAATATGAAGAAAAAGAACAATGCTAAAATGTTAACACTATAATTATAATGCACTATTCAAAAGTGTAAAAATGTGGAATGACACAATCTACATGCTTCAACATTCATGTTCAATACATCTAACAATACTAACACTGCCAGTGCTAAGAGGATTTTAAGCAGTGATTTTGTCAGGAGTGTATGAATTGGCTGGATGCTGAATGTAACATATGCATGAATGACTATATCCATTAATTCCAGAAGAGTAGTTTTCTTAATCGTTAGCAGCAAAAAGACAAAGAGTCATGTGGCCTTTGAGACTAACTGGTGTACAATGTCAATTAATCTGTCCTGTTTTGTTGCCTCTGTTGTATTCCCTTTTGCAGCACTTTTTCCTCTTCTGTAGACACCATAGGGCAGGGCTTTGTATTGTTCATTTCAACTGATAATATGCTTCATCCATTAATTCCAGAAAAGTGTTGTTTTGCATGTGTGTGTATTTTGTGGCTATCTTGTCTTTTTCTTTTCCTTTCTTTCTTTCTTTCTTTCTTTCCTTTCTTTTTTCTTTTTTCTTTTTTTTTTTGCAAAGAAATAGCTGTGTGTTTCAACGTTAAAAAGGATGGGGGAGAAAAAAGGTAGAGGAAAGAATCTGGCAGCTCCTTTGAGACTGATTTTTTAGCATGGATTTTAATAGAAATTGGTGCCCAAAAGCATCTGAAGAAGTGGACTGATAACCACAAAAGTTAATGTTAAAATAAATGAATTAGTTGCAAAGGTGCTGCTAGATTCCTCCACACCCACATTTTCTTTCTTTCCTTCCCCCCTTCTTATAACACATATGTATGATCTGCACATCTATGGCGTGCCATAGGTTTAAGCCAAAGAACCATGAATGTAATGAAAACTGCTAGAAGTATAGTCCTGGCACACCTAAAATTACAACAGCCAGAATTCCCCAGTCACTGTTTTCATGCTCTAAGTCTTGATTCATGGAGCCATATAACAGGCTTACTCCTGGTGTCCTCCAGATCTTTGGGACTATGGTTCGTATCAGCCATAAACAGCATGGATACTGGTCAGAAATTATGGGAGTGATAGTCTAAAATATCTACAGGACACCAGGTTGGGGGATGGCAGTTTCAACAGTTCTAAAGTGCTACAGTATTGAGATTTAACTCGTTTCCTTCTTTTTTAAAACTTTTGAAATCAAGAGAGTATAAAAACTTAGATCATTTTAGAATCATAGAATCATATCATTCCTTTATCGTCTCAAAGTGTAGTGGAATCGTCATAACAGACAGATGATTCCAAAAGATTTTCACATGAGGCTGTTAGTGTTCTTAAATCGTTGCTGAAACATTACTGTGTCCAGTGTGTGAATGTAACTGTTTTGAAATAGTTTTGTAATCATTTATTGCTGAATTCTGATATATCAACGTTTTAAGAACACTAACAGCCTCACGTGAAAATCTTTTGGAATCGTCTGTCTGTTATGACGATTCCACTACACTTTGGGACAATAAAGGAACGATATAACAATGTCATGTGAAAATCTTCATAGAGTTGGAAGAGACCACAAGAGCCATCCAGTCCAACCCCCTGCCATGCAGGAAATCACCATCAAAGCATCCCCGGCAGATGACCATCAAGCCTCTGTTGAAAGAGCTCTAAGGAAGGAGACTCCACTACACTCTGAGGGAGTTTGTTCCACTGTCGAACAGCCCTTACTGTCAGGAAGTTCCTCCTAATGTTTAAGTGGAATCTCTTTTCCTGTATCCATGCCCTCCTCCAGTCTGCTGGGACTTCTCCTGTTTTCCAAGATTATTGCCAATGGCTCCGATATTACATTTGCCAGTTCTTTTAATACTCTTGGATGTAGTTCATCAGGTCCTGGAGACTTATATTCATTTAGATTAACCAGATATTCCTGTGCTATCTCTTTACTTATTCTCTGCTGAATTTCTCCTATTCTGTTCAGATTAGAACAAATTTATTGAAAAGTTTTCTGTGACATGAGGCTTACTATTTCTAGTGACAGCACTTAAAAAAATGTTGTTGTGTGCCTTCAAGATATTTCTGTGTTCCAGAGACACTAGGCAAACCTATCATGGCAGTTTCTTGGCAAGATTTGTTCAGACGTGATTTGGCTTTGCCTTTCTCTGAGAATGAGAAAGTGCAACTTGCCCAAGGTCACCCAGTGGATTTCCATAGCCAAGCAGAGATTCCAATTTGGTCTCCCAGAGCCCTAGTTCAACACTTAAATCACTGTGCCATGCTGGCTCTCTACTTTAAAATATACAACACTATTATTTTAACTCTACTTTTGCAGTATCTGAGCTTTTCTTAACAGATGACAGGTGCTAGTTTCTTCCAGAATGCCTTGGCTATAACATCATTTCAGTGGCTTTATCGATGCTGAGGTTGGGGACTACTATTGCACATTGCTACTTCACACTAGTGGCAACTTGAGTAGAACTTTGTTGGTAGAGAACCTTTAAATAAGACATATTTTTATTTCATTAGGAATGCTGCCACTACCACCGCCACCAGTTATAACCACCTCCCCACCAAAAGGCTTGAATAATTGCATGTACTCCTCAAACACACACAAAAAGTGCTCTTCTGCCCACTCTCCAAGTTGCAACATGTGGATGTGGTAGTGAATTGTGTGCTGGGCATTTTCACTCAGCCCTAAATATTATTGTTTCTTATTCAGCACAAAATCTAATGCCACCTTGCTCAGGCAAAAGATACCTTTGGCATCTAACATGATACCGCCTTCTATAAGTAGTAACAGTAATAATAAACACGTGACTTTTTTAATGTAGGCAAATATTAATAACGTAACCTGACTTTTAAGGTCTTGATCTTTCTCTTTTCTCTCTAAAGTTAATATATAAGAACATAATTTGATGAAGATATATGAGAGGGCCTTCTTGGTGGCTGCTCCTAATCTCTGGAAATTTTGCCCACAGGTGGAAGACTGCCCCCCCTGCTGTCCTTGTGCCAGGAGGTTAAGACCTTATCTTTTATTGTCTTTTATTGTTGTAACCCACCCTGATTCTTCATGAATGGGCGGGCTATAAATAAATCATCATCATCATCATCATCATCATCATCATCTAAACAGGCATGTTGGGAGAACAGTGAGATATTAAATAAATAAGCAAATAAATAAAGTCATGATCCTATGACCAGACTGCACACCATGTATATATGAGGTTTTCATTCTCATTTTTCATATTTATTACTAACCACGATCATATCCATCACTTGGGCAATAAACAACATGTACAGTTATTCTACAAATTAAGCTCCAGTTTGTATGTAAACATAATTTTGCATTTTGGCTATGGTGTTTATAATAGATTTTCAGGGTCACAACTTCTAGCAGTGTTTATGCCTCTCTTTGTTATGGTTTGATTTGAAATCTTCATCTTTTCATTTAGCAATACTTAAATGCACATTGTTTGATCATTCAGCTTGCCAACAAAGTAGCAAAGACCTTATTCATACCGCATACTTTCCTTGTGACACGCACTGGGATTTGGCACATTACAATGTTGTATCCAAAGGCTATCAGTAGGGCTCTACTGTACTATTCTGACTTTTTCCATTTATCTTTTGTCACTGTTGTTCCATACCACGCACTGGTTAATTGGATGAAGCAAGCCACCTGAATGCATTAAGGAGTGGAAGCAAAGGTTGTTTGGAGCTGTGTGTGGAAGAAATTAAGCTCATTCAAAGAGGACATGGTCATATTCAGAATATGTCTGGCAACAATCACACGTTCAGTCTCCCATTTCAAAAATTGGAAGATATCTAAAGCATATCTCCAATTATTCCAATTTGGTGTGGATAGTCCCGAGTAATAATTTCTCATTCCCGTTCTTTGGCTGCTTTAAAAATGTTTCTGCTTCTCTTCCTCCTCCTGCTTTCTTCCTTTGTTCTCAGCTTAGTTCCCAAACACACTGCTGAAATAATCTAGTTTGAGACTGCTATAATTGCCCTAACTCAGTGCTAGGGAATTCTGAGAACTGTAGTTTTGTGAGATATTTAGCCTTCTCTGTCAGAGAGCTCTGGTGCTACAATAACCTACAATTTCCAGGATTCCCTAGCACTGAGTCAGAGCAGTTAAAGCAGTCTCAGACTGGATTATTTCTGTGGTGTGTTTGGACCTTCAGTTGCTACTCACTGACTTGAGAGTGAAAAAGTAGTTTGTGCTCAATTAACTCAACAGAGGGGAAGAGAAGAAGAAGGGGCAGAATCTGCACTAGTTGGCTCAGACAAAAGTAAACAGCTGCAGCATTTCCTAACTTCTGTGTTTCTTCTCATTAATAATTTTGGTATTTTTTTGACCATGTTCTGATGTTGTTTGCCTGCATTTGCCCCTGTTTTCATTTGTGAAATGTTTGAGTATTTGTAACAGCCTGATGAAATTAAGTCTTAGCATTATTTATTTATTATGAGCTCTCCTTCACTTTGTGATGGGGTGTGTGTCTTAGATCTGAAGCATCCTCCTCCTGGTTTAAAATAACCACAGTTCATTATTCAAACTCTCTCTCTCTCTCTGTGTGTGTGTGTGTGTGTGTGTGTGTGTAGGCCAAAATTAAACTGTATTTTTATATGACTTCTTTATTGAAACAACTGAAATCATAAAGCCAAATTAGGAAATGTTACTGCTCTCAGAAACTCCCAACTAGCACTTAGGCAGCATGTTGTTAAACTCTCACCCAGCACTCTTTCCTAGCTTGTATCATCTTGCTTCAATACACCATAGTTTATGCTAACCTTAGTTCCTGGTTTGTTCCTTATTTTAATAATAAGCTTCCTTATTTTAATAATAAAATAAATTCAATATAAGCTTGGGAGCCGATGTCTCCAATTTCCTTGTGACTGCATCTTGAACAGACTCATTCCTATAATGTTAAGTCACATTATTTGTCTGAACCAAATAATTGGATTTGCAGGCATGCTGGCTTGTTTTGTTCCTTGGAAAAGTTTAGGCTAACCAAGCTTTTCTTAGCAGTGAACTTAATGGATTGCAAATAACTCAGCATTATGCCAACAGTGAACATAAATCAAATCATGGCAAAAGGTACAAATTATGAGACTTTTATGTCATAAATCAATGGCTGAGATTGGCACATAGACAAAGCAATCCAAGTAAGAGCCAGGTCTCCCCCTACCCTCCTAAAAGGATGCAATGAAATAGTCCACCCTGCCTGTTTTCTGGATACAATATGCACTTGGGCTGGAAGGAAAGCTTGGATTCAATCACCATCTGTTGCAGATGCTGCATCATTCTGGAGCATCCTCCAAACTTTAAAGAACACCTTTTAGGCAAGCATAAGGAAGGTCCAAAACACACTGCAGATATACTCCTGTTTGAGACCGCTTAAACTGGTCTCAAATTGGATTATTTCTGCAGTGTGGTTTGGACTAAAGAATGGCAATGTGGAAGAAAGGCTGCTGAAGCCAACTCTGCTTGTGTTTTTTTTGGTTACCACCCTTTAATATTTGCTCCCTACTTTTTTCATCAAATATGCTTTCCAGCTCTTACATATTGTCTTTTTCTTAATTTCTAACCTATTCCGTTTGCTGAATGAATTTTTCCTGTCCTGCAAAAGGCATGCTTTGATAACCATCTCAAACCATCTCCCTGGGAAGAGAATGGAAGTGCTACAAGGCCATGTGGAACAGCAAGAAAAAGCCGCTGCTTTCCTAATGTCCTTTCTTTTCTCATGTGGTCCTGATACAATGAAGCTCCATATTCTGATGACACCACTGTTGGAGAAAAAACAACCACACCTTTGCAGCCTGGAAGCAACACCCTGACTGAAGTGTTTCCATGGTGCTGCAGATTGGGACACTGGAGAATAATATCTGCAGTACAGGGCACACTGAAAACATGCAGCTGGAGACACTCATCAGGGTTTTGCAACAACTGTTTGTCTCAATACACCTCGCAACAAGAAGCGTGTGCAGACATCTTTCTCAATGCTAATCTATACAGTGGACCCTTGTTATACGCTGGTGTTTGGTTCCAAGATCTCTCATGTATAACAAAATCCGTGGATGCTCAAGTCCCATTAAATATAATTACATAGCAAAATGGTGTCCCTTATAAAAATTGGAAAATCAAGGTTTGATATTTGAAATTTATACTTTTTTGGAACATTTTCAAACTGTGGATGCTTGAATCCGTGTATAAGAAGGGCTGACTGTAGTTCCTCAAAAACTCTTTGGTCAGGGTCTTGCCAGGCTACACAGACAGTTTTGGGAGCCTGCTTAGTTTTCATGACAATAATAATAATAATAATAATAATAATAATAATAATAATAATAATTTTTATTTATATATCCTGCCTCTCCCTACAGATTGAGGAGGGAGAATAGCACATATATACATTTACACATAGTTAAAATACGTTCTCATTATACAAAGCAAAATTTTAAAACACATTAAAATACCTGTACATCTGCAATATCAAAATCTGGTTCCTCATCAAGTTCCGAGTGGAGCATCATCTTAAGCTGTTAAAGGAGGTCTGGAGGGTAGGCTTGCCAGAAGAGATCCCCAGCAGATACAAGATCATGTTCTAGTATATGATCTAACTACTGAATGCCAACCACTATCGGAAGAAGAGAGGCCATCACTCAAGGTCAGACTACATTAGAATAGCTCAGACAAAGGGGGGGGGGGGAATTAGATACTGATGGTGGACAAGGAAGTCAGAGTTGGACAACACCCTCTTCAGCTCTTTATATAAAAGTAGCATGTGTGCACCTGTAATACATTTTGCTCCACAGCACACATGACAGTTGTGAGAACACTAAATGTTATTTCATATCTTGCTTTCCCAAAGTAGAGTGGCAGAGTAGCAGCTGAGGGGTCCAAGGAGATTTCCTCATGCTGCTGAAAAGTGAAAGGAATATTTGAAGTCCCTTGAGGAGTTCTTTGAGACTCCACAGAGAAATCACTTATGCTTTCATGTCACCAATATTTTCATGTCACCAGTACTAGATCAAATGCCGTAGGGAAATAAATGAAGACATTAATTTCTATCATACTCCAGGCAATATGACACATTCTTTGGGTTTTTTCTCACTAAAAAGATACATGGCTTTTTTTTCCTTTTTTTGCCACTTGGTTCATTTTTGAAAGCGCAGTTGTCTATTTTTAGAATCCTGTTTTTACAGCAGGATCTGTCCTTTCTGGGAGTTATATTCTCTTCAACTACAAAGTAATATTACCCAATTTGGTTTACATAATCACTTTTTTTTTAGTATGTTAATCTGTAGCATTGCCAAATGAAAAACTGTCATAGCTGTCTTTACTTCTGTTATTTATCTAACACGGAACCTGTCTGTTTTCCTAACAAACTTAACAGAGAACCTGTTTGTTTCAGTTTAAAGGTGAGGAGAGATTCATGTAACTTCTGGATATTATATTTTAAAAACTAAAAAACTAAAAATGAGATTCTCAGTTTGAACCAACTGCTATAAATATAGTCTGAATCCTGCATATAAACTAATCTAATGAAGTATGCATTCACTTCCCACACTTCTTTTTAAGACTGGAATGTAGAGGCTGTACAGACCGGCCATTAAGGCCAGCCTGGGAGTGGAGTTGGGGCATGGGGTCCATACGACACACACTCCGACTCTGCCCCCAGGCCAGCTTGATGCCACGTGCCACACCACATGGCGGGCGGCATCACGACACTTCTCCGGTGCTGCATCTAGATGATGCAGTGCCAAAGGAGCACCAAAAAGCTGCTGCTAAGGTGTCTACAACTCCCTTTCCACGGCACAGAAAGGATCCACTTTTTGCAGCTCCTTTTTGTACCATGGAAAGGCCAGATCAGAGTGTGGTTGCTGGGGTCCCTATCTGGTGCTAAAATAGGCAGCTGCAGGCCACCCCTTAGTGAATGAACATTTGGTGACTACAGACTTAAGCTCCACCTGACATTGTTTAACATCCAGTCTCATGAAGAGTTCTGGAGAGCAAGAAACCTTGCTTGCTATTTTCAGTTTGTCCTAATAGGGTACTAGCATTCTTCAAATTTAGAAACTTTGGTTACAGAGCAATTCTACTATAGCTGAATTAGCAGCTGGGAATTCTGTCAGAAAAAAAAATAGTGAAAGCTCAATGATGGCTACAGCTTTAAAAGGGACTGCTCTTGCTTCTTCAAGAAGAAGAATTGAACACAAGGCAGTAGCAGTGAGGAGAAGAAATGAGAATACTGAAACTGGGAACATGTAGGAATATGTCTTGTTTCATGGATGACATGGACTGTGTATTCAAGAGTAAGGCAACAGCAATCACATGCAAAGGTTTCACCATCACCACTGCAGACTTCTTTAGTAAGTAGATGAAAATTCCATCTAGAAAATCACTCCTATACAATCTTTCTACAATGTGTAACACAAGAGACATGTGGAAATCATAATATTTAAACTGAGCCAGGCTGTTTGAAGAATGATACTTTTACATAGGAAGACCTTTCAAAAATAGATGTTTTAGTCTGGAAAATCAGTACACAGATGAATCTCGTAGCACTTTGTGTTACTGAAAGAAAGACTAACTGAAAGAAAGAAGTTGCATATGAGGAAGTAAACTATGAAAGCTGATGCTACCTGCTTCTTTCTTTCAGTTAGTCTTGAAGGTGCTACAAGATGCCTATGCAGAAGAGGACTTGTCACTTTAGAAGGTTAACAATGATGACATATTTCTATTTGAATGCTTGTGTTCAATAAGAAGATGGTTGACAAATATTTTGGAGCTCTTTCCAGGAAATGAGCATAATGTAAAGCTTTGTGATCATTAGACTGTTTGCAGAAAGGATGTCTCTGGATATTTAAAGTAGCATGGTCCTGGGGTTTTAAACTGGTGCAGCTGTTTTAGGCTATTTTGACCAGTCCATATCATCTGTATAAATCATGCACTCTCTCTCTCTCTCTTCATTTTTTTTTTTTTGTTGTTGTTGTTAAAGCTTCATTACCAAAAGAACTTTACTAGAGAAGGGAATGTTAATAAGTAATGAAACAAAGAGCTCTGTCACAGAGATTAAGTGCCCTTGTGTCTAAATACAAAGTTCATGTAGCAAAGTGCAGCTGTTACTCTGCTTATAACCCTACAGCCGCCTTCTAACCTCTGTTAAAAATCTGTCTGCTGGCTTTCCTGTTACTGTGCTGACTGGTGCAAGGTCCAAGAGAGGTTCAAAGTTCACTGTCTGAAGTCTTGCTGGCTGCGTCCTTTGTGCAGATCTGACAATTTGCAGATAAGCCACCAACTGTTTCTTTTAAAAATTAGCACCAGCAACTCAACAGCTCCTGTTCTTCAGTACTCCCATTTAAACTCTGAGTGCCCATCTAGAGCGAGAGGATAACTTATTTCATTGAGCCTTGTGATATAATGCCGGTTTGAGGCTGGGATGCAGTGAGAGGGAGGAACGCAACCTACAAAAAATTAACCTTGCTTTGAAATCACACTTAGCAGAAATACAATGGAAAGTAGGGCTGTTACACAGAAAAGTTTAACAAGATATAGTACAGCCTCTTACATCTGCTTGAAAGATAATCCCAAACTGTCTTACAGTTAGAGCTTTGGGTAAACAGAAGCTTTATTTTCGTTGAATATCATGACATGAAGTGACATGAGGAACATAGTTAATTGGAATGACAAGGAATTTTGGCCAGCCGGTTCATTGCACAATTAGTAGTTTGACTCAGTTGCCAAGCTACATATGCTGCCAAGCAGACCGCTGCTCCTGTGGCTTATTGGCACCACTGATGATGGCCCAGCTGCTGAGATCTCAGCCTGACCATTTTGCCAGATGGAATGAGAAAGGGGAAAGCATATTGTAGTTCTTTCATTGTATGGCATGGGTCCTGATTTTGCTCGGGGGGGGGGGGGGGGTTCAGCAGTAGAGAGGAGAAAGTGGAAGATTTGGGGTGACAAAAAACTGAATTGAGAGACTTCCAGCAGGAAGGAGTGCTGATGTGAAACTGAGGAGCATCTTACAAACTAGAGCCAACCCTAGATAACTGAGTTTTCATAAGAAGACAGATAGTGTGGCAGAAGGCTGGCTCCATTCCTACAGCACTTCTATAGACAGTTCAGACCATGCTATTTTGTCACATCTGAGGCTCTTCCACAATTTTAGTTCATTTTTTAAAAATGTCTTCTTTCTGTTCTGGTTTTATACTGTTTATACTGTGTGTGGCATGCACCAAATTAAATTTTCCTCGAATTTCCTGCTTTTGTACTATGGTGTTTCTGTACTGAAGATGCAGTAAGCCATCACAAGGTAGCTATTCCAGCTGCTAGGGCATCATTAACACTCTTTAGGGGGGGGAAATCAAATATTACCTGGTTATCAGATCTGGTGAATGATGACATAGAATATACACAGCTTGGAGAAAAAAACCAAGGCACAAACTTGTAATTAAAAATTAATTTATTTTAATAGCAATGATCACCTGTGGCTTATAACATTTACATTTTTTATAGCTAAAATATCTAGTTAGTATAAGAGAAAGACAATACAAACTATTTTCAAAAAACCTATAATGGCAACCAACTATATTTTGGGCTTTGGAACTATAACTATGACCAATTACTTTTTAAATATTGCTTTCTGAGCTCTGCAAAATTGTAAATGGTAAAATAGTGAGAACCTTCTGAAATGACTCTGAGATTTCAGGACAGAGACAGGCACACTGTTACCTGGATTGAAGATGCACTATCCATTCAGATATTGCATATTTACAAGGCGTGCCTAACTCACAGATCAAGCAGAAGCCCCCCCACTATTTGGTAGTGGGGCACCTCTCCAGACCAGTCTTCAAGATGTCACTGCCCCAAAGCAAAACCTGCTAAGTCAGTCCTTTTTAAACTCTATAGGTCATGTCCCTCATTTTGGAAACATTTACTGTCAGAATTAGTTTAGAAGTCCTCATGGTCAGTGAAGGGAATTAAGCAGTGAGGAAGATTAAGAGACTGAGAACTGGCCAATGAGCAAGAAATGGGAAATAAGGTTTTTATTCAGATTTTTTTTTTTAAAAAAAACCTCCAATGCACCAACAGACTGCTTCAGAATGAGATCTCCCCACTATTTTTTAAAAAAATCTTAGATTAGGGTCTAATAGCTAGTCAAGTTCTATTAACCACAATTTGAAGAGCTACTCTATTTAGGTCATGCTCATCTCAAGTATTTCTCATGCAAATTAAGCACTGATCCGAGTACATTGTTCACCCCTGCACATAACCCTCCTTGCCCTCATCATTCAATATGCCCCCTTTCATCAATTGATTCATATCAGACATTTTAACAACGAAAAACAAACTTACCATTTAAAAGTTCATTGAACATTAAAACATGGAAACAGCAGCTGATAAAAATGACCATAGAAGACTACTAGAGCAATCAAAATATTTAATAGAAAAGACAGATTAAAAAAATATTTCCAGATGAGTATCATATCTTTCTAAAAATAATGGTTTCGACCAGGTTTTAGAGATTCTTTTGATTAGGAAGTGAGAAGGGCTCCCCTTGAAGAGAGTTCTAGCATGTAGTAGAGCTGGTATATGGAAAAGTTAATGCTAGCTGGGAGATACTAGGAGTTGTAGTATAAAATAGTAGCTTTTCCAGCCTCTGGGAACAGCTAATGAAAGAGTCCTCTTCCATAGCATCACCTAAATTCATTACACTACAGATGTTGTAATAAACAATAAGGCTTGTGAAGAAAATAGACATTCAGGCTTATTTGAGAGAAAGTTACCCTACCTATATCCTAAGCCATTTGAGGATTTAAAGCCATTAGCACCTTTACATTTACCCTACTAAGGCCCTATTGTCCAGAGGGGTCTAACTCTAACCCTGCTGACTCTGCCATTAGGATCCTCATTGGCATGGGACATCTGCCTGGCACTGCAGATCTCACAGCCATTCAGACCCTTCCTCTTAATTTCCAGAGCAGTGCCACTTTCCTTATGGCTAACTTTCTACCAGTGACTGATTCTTTCAAATGAGAGCTCATCCGCCACTTGGTTCCCATTGGTGGCAGGCACCCACCACCATAGATTCCCCAGATGGCAATGCCTGTGTCTAGATGAGGCCTGGAAAGCCAATGGCAGCAATATCAGGGAGCCCCCAACAAAAGCCTGGTACTCAGCAATATTATGGAAGTCTTCCAAGGAACCATTCAGCGAAGGGTGTGATTAAAGGGAATGGTATCATGGATTCAGCCATCTTTTTGACTGGCACCTCTGATGGCAGAACACCCTTGGCAAGTGATCGATGTGGTACAAAAGTAGAACCCGGAGGTGTGGAGATTAGATAAAACTAGAACCTTGTGGGACATGGAATAGCTATTCCTTTTTCTTTCCCATGATCCTGTTGGGCAGGTTGCATATTTCATAATGGTCCCCACAGATTTCTCTGTCTGCTGTGTGGGCCAGCTTTAGCAAGAGCCAAACATGCTTTGAAAATTGCTGGTTAGCTCTACCCTAAGTTAGAACAAAGATGAAAGTTTTAGTTTCCAATGGAATCCTTGAATTAGGTCAGCAGCAGAACTCCTCATGTGTCTCACCTTCTCTGGGATGGATTCAGCAGGGGATGCAGTTTTTGTTCCAAGGGTTAGACATCAAAGTAAATAGCATGATCTTTGCAATTCCCCCAGGCCCTGTGTTCTTATGAAGTTATCTTTCCTTACCTGCAGTCACACACTCTTGCCTCTGAAGAGGAAGGTCAGAGGGGGTTTCCTTTCCAGACAGCTTCCCGCCTTTGAAAATACACAAAGAGCTTCCTTTTGGCAAGCATAATCTAAAGCTGCAAGCAGTGTTAGGACAAAATAGGAATGGCATGTTCAAGTCCAATAGCTTATTCTTCACTGCTGCTTGTGATTTTCAAGTTCATTCCCAGAGATGCTACAGGTTAGCAAAGAGAGTGTGGCAATGTTTTCTGAAGCCTTTTCAATTCAGTCGGCATTCAGTATTTACAAAAGAATTACACTGAGCCTAGATCCATAAATGGAAAACAATTCAGAAGAGCACATAGATTTTTTTAAAAAGAGTCAGGCAAAGTAAAAGCATAAAGATTTAGATAAATCTTTTACTTCCTTATGGTTTTGAGAAGATGGTTTGAATATTAGTAATTGGTTCACAGTTCACTCTTCCTTAATTGTGTATACGGTAAATTAAGAACAGTCATAACTTAAGCATCAAGCAGGAAGTGTACAAAAGATGACAAACCCATAAACCCTAACTTGAAAAGTTATTTTTGTTATGCACAAATGCAGCTTTTTAAAACAAACACAGCTATGATTTTTACTTGGTTTGTGATATAATTTGGCCTCCTTTCAGTTCTGGTATTCTTTTAATTATTATCCAAAAGGAACTATTTCAATGTACTCACTTGCACAGGTAAATGAAAAGCCCTCATATGAAGAGTGATAAAAAGAGTTATTTCCAAAAGAAGAGTTATTCCAGTACAGACCAAGAATGCATGTAGTCCAATATTCTCTTCCTACATTGGTCAGTCAGTTGGCTATGGAAACCCATCACCAGGACTTTAGTGCAACAGCTCTTTCCATTATCCATTCCTCAGCAACTGATATAGAAAAGTATATTGATAATAATAATAATAATTTGTTTTATTTATATACTACTATTCCAGAGATCATAGCGGTGAACAGCAAGTAAGCTAATTAGCAAGGAAGCTAATTTGCCCCCAACAGTCTGGGTACTCATTTTAGCGACCTCGGAAGGATGCAAGCCTGAGTCGAGCTTGGGCCCTTTTGCTGGTCTTGAACTCGCAACCTTGTGGTTTTGAGTGAATGGCTGCAGTACAGGCATTTAACCACTGCACCACCAGGGCTCACCAGGGTTTTTGATATGAACCTGGCTTATAGCCACTGAATTTGTCCAGTTTCCTTTAAAGGCATCCAAGCTGGCATTCAAAACTACAAGGCAGGCAGTGAATTCCAGTTTAACTATCTCATCTGCCTTCATGTGTTGAATTGTGTAATGTCTAAGCAAATATATTATAGAAACCAGGGTGCTGTTGTTGACATGATAATGCTGTAAGTAGCTGGACCAATGCCCTACTAAATAAGCTTTATTTATAGTGTAGGGTTTGGCCCTTGAATTTTGAGTCTGACTTTATCCACACCCTTTGACTACACTGGGATCACTAGGGTTGACGTCACCCAGTGTGGTAACTCATAGTGTCACCCTCTCCCTCATACTGAATCCTTAGTAAGTTTTTTTGTACTAATGTTTTGTACTCATATATCACTGAATGTAATGGTAATGGTAATAATTGTAATTGTAACATAAACAATTTGCAGTTGTTTGCAAATTTTATACAACATTTTTAAATTTTGTGCATGAAACAAAGTTTGTGTACATTAAAGGACCAGAGAACAAGGGTGCCACTATCTTAGCCACCCATGAAAAAAGTTTGGGTTTTGAAGTATTTCGGCTTTTAAAATTCTAGGTAAGGGAAATTCAACTTCTAATAACAAAAGGAAGTGAAACCAGATTACCATAATTAGCCAAAATGTCAGACAACCAGAAGTTTTGACTTGGCACCAAAGGAAATAGAAGATTGGCATGAATTACTCCTCCTTGGGGTGCCACAACAGAGAAGTCTCATTCTGTAGCCAACATGTAACAAACAGTAGAAGGCACTTTGCAAGAGTTCCCCTTGTGGGTTTTAAGAAGTGGGCAGGTTTCTATAAGGAGAGGTATCCCTTTGGGGTTTGAGGTCCACATTATTTGTGGCTTTATATGCAAGTGACAGCACCTTGAATTGGGTCTACAAACCACTGCTGATCCTGTATGGCTGGTGTAATTTGTTCCCACCTGGCTCTACCTAGTAAAACACTAGCAGTCCTATTTTACAGTAGCTGAAGCTTCCAGGATATCTTCAAGGGCAACGCCAGATTAGTGCTGCCAGGTTGGATATGGGGTATAGATACTGTAACTTTAATCCTGAACAGATCATGGAGCAGAATAAGGTACCTTAAAACTCTGCCAAGCAGGATGACGAAACCTGTTCTCTCTTAACCTTCCCAACTAACTTTCAGCCATAGCCATCCCCTTCCAAAACAGTTATTACCTCACCGTTGAAGAGAAAGGAAGACGGTGTGGAGAAACTCCCAATTCTGTTCTTGATGCCTGCACCTCTGTTGCATATCTGCTTGTTCAAGGGTGTAAACCCATCTATAATAAATACACCTAATTCACAGAGAGAAGAACCACCTACCCACAGAACCTCTTGAGATTCAAGGTCAGTTTATTGGTTGTCTGTCTCTCATGATGAATTCTTCCATGGGTTCACAATGCATATCTCAGGATTACATGGCTGATCCTATTTCACTGTAGATGTAGTGTTGATAGCTTGATCTAGCAGGCAGCCATATATGTGAATAGGTTTATTTTGGTCAACTGTATTATTGGGGTGGGTTCATCCAGAGGTAGGTTTTGTTAACTTGTTCAAGTATATGCAAAATTGCGAGTTGTTTGCAAAAAGTCAGCCAACAAGAACTGGGGTAAGAAACAGTGTGACAATTTGTGCATGCATATTGAAAGTGAAGCATTTATTTAGCTGGTTCTCGTTGTTTTCTACAGATTCAGATCTTAGCTCCTGACAAAGGATTCAGTGCAGAACTAAAATATGATGACTGACTTGGCAGGAGTGAAAAAAGGTCATTTACTCTAATGCAATAAAGATAAGCAATAAGTTTCAGTGATGCATATAGTATGTTTTCTGTGCTTCTGTGCACATTCTTTCCTCTCTCAGCAAAACATGGCACCTGAACACAGCAGATTTAAAAAACAAACAAACCCAAAGTAGCCAACCATGCCACTGGAAAAAAAAAGAAGAAGAAAAAGATGTCCTGTCATCTGTTGAGGTATAACCTCAAAAGCTTAGCAAAGTTCTTTAAATTTTATTATTCAAATCTATCTACTATTTAATCATTTCTAAAGCAGCTGCTGATCCTGCACCTCTCTTGCATAAAAATAAACATTTCTATAAAGCTGTTCAATTCAATAGATGCTTGGAATGCAGGCAGAAAAATAGAAGGTGCAGTATATTGCGACAAACATGTTTAGCAGATTTTTACTGGCTCAGCATTAAATAGACATGAAAATGAAAAGCATTTATATTCATAGAATTTACTGACATTTTAAAAATAGTAAAGAAAATTTCAAGGGACTAGAAGTTGTGTTTATCCCAGCTTGCTTTACTTAAGGTTGTCATAACAGCCTACCTAGTCATTCTATATTTATAGCAGATTCCTCTGTCATTTATAATTATGCTTCATGGGAGATGAACTATTTTAAACCTTTTTAGTAATCACAGTTGAAATCACTCAGTGCCAAATAAGATTATTTTAGTTATCTACAGTAATGCAATTTCAGTTATTTATTAGAAAGATCCAAACTGTTGCTAATTTTAAGAAGCAGTTCTGTGAATATCTTTCATGATGAAACATTAGTGTCAACATAGAACTCTAAATACAAAATTTCAAAATAATGATTCGATGTCAATCAAGCTCCCAGCCACAACACATCCCTTTGGGACACTACTTTTGGATGTTTTCCTTCTCTGCATGATACAGAGCGTAATTGTACCATTTTAACTGTCAGTTCATCTACACTGTAGAAATAATGCAGTTTGACACCACTTTAACTACCGTGTCTACATCCTACAGAATCCAGAAATGTGTAGTTTTGTGAGGCACAAGCATGCTTTGGCAGAAAAGCCAAAAGACTTTGTAAAACTAGAAATCTCAGGATTCCATAGGCTGGAGCTGCAGTGCTTAAAGTTGTGTCAAGCTGTATTATTTCTACAGTGTAGATGCACCTACAACAGTTAGTCCTATGGAATCCTGGGACTAAGAGTTTTGAACTTGGGTTTTGAATTCTCTGATAGAGACCTGTAGTTCCAGTTTGCTGTTTCTAAGGACCCTCTAGGATTATGTTGAACGGAAGCATAACAGATAAAGGGAAAGGAAAGTGTATGTGCACACATATAGCATTCGGAGTGAATTGGTGATATAGCCTTGCAGAATTTTTAATTCAGCAATATCTAGTTGATTGTTGTCACATGTTTGGAGTAATTTTACACAGAAGATTTGTTCATTTAAATATTTATATGCCATTCTTACAAAAATGGAGGGAGGAAAACTGAGATATGTTAATTTGTTAAAACAAAGTGCAATACTGAAATTTATATCAGTAGATCAACATATTTGGTTGGCTACAAACAATTCTATAGCTCCTGGACCTGTTGTCTTGTGTCAAGGCAACAGAGGCTCAACTTGGGGTTCATGGACCCCTGTGCATCCATGAACAGATTCCAGGAGGCTGATGTACTTGGGTGAGACAAAAAATACATTTTTATTTTCTTGAACTTTTTATTTATTGCTAAAAGCTATGAACAATCACCATTCCATATACTTGAATAAAAGCCAAATGGCAGAATAACTTTAAAACTGGGCACATTTTTATTTTCACTAACCTCTCTAACTGAAATGTAGTGTTTCCTTCAATTATAAATACACTTAACAAACCACAGAAGTATTCATAGTACCCTCAACTATGTCACCAATAGAAATCACATATATTTTGATATCACATTATACACCTGTTGTAGATATCTCAAAATATAATTTGTTCTCATGATAACTTGGAAATTATTGTATATATTGGACCTGCCACGACACTGTGTACTATTGCAGTCCATAGGCATCTATGGGCTCATAACACAAAAAAGATTAAGAACCCCTGCCTTGGACAGAGAAGATTTCCTGCACAAAATCCTCAATATGTCATAGTTCTTTTGAATTGAAGCAAACCTCTCCTTTCCAGGGTGAGCTTTACCTACAGAACCAAAACTGAAAAGCAGCTGAAATAGCACGAGTAGACACTAAACACCGGTTCTCAACAGGGTTATTTCTAGTGATTCTCTGATATTTAATGAAATCTTAAACTTCAGCAGTGTGTTTCATTATACACTGCTCATTTGACTTCATTCAAAAGTGTCTGATTATGACCTAGGATGCGGTGTTGAACATGACTGTGTCTAATCTCCCTTGCTTCCTTTGATTTCTGCTTCTCTTTCCAGTTTTAAAATGGTTTGGAATGTTCTGATTTTCCTTGTCCTTTGAAAATCTTTTTTTCTGTTTGTTTCTTTTTTTAATTTTCAAAACGCTCTTCAATAAGCTGAAATTCTATCTGTTTACTCAGTCTGGCTCAGGTTTCAAAGGTCCAGCCTTGAAGTTTCTCTTTGATCCCAAATGGTTCCTTTCATTTTATTAAAGAAACCACCTCTATAGCACTAGATCACTGAGGTTCTGTCTGCTCAGACCAGGATTGTCTGGAGGCAGCCAACAGTATCCTAGCCCTGCTCCAACCTCCCCACCATTACTTCAAGCCCTCCATTCTGACAGTTTGCATGTGCATCCCACTGTGCCACCCAGCATAGCTGCTGCAGTGGTGCTTCATTGCAGCAGAATGAGCTGTCCAGTGATGATCATGTGGCTGAATACCTCATTCTGACCTCAGAACAAGAGACCCACAGCAAAGGCAGACATTCTGGGTGACACAGAAGGATATAGCAGGAAAAATTTGAAATAGTCACCCAGTGTCGGGACAGGTGGCTCTGGATCTTCTGGGAAGATCTGGAGAAAATGTGTGTTAAGAGGGGTATACCCTGGTTTTGGTGCTGAACAGCCTGGACACCATCTGATCTGTTTGGACCAAAACTGGAGTTTGGGTTATGTGTGATCCCTGTCAAGAGAATGGGAGAAGGGTGGTTTATTTGACCCAAGTGAATATTCTTCAAGGAAACTCAATCTCTTGATATTATAACAGGAGATGAAGTTAGCATTTTTCACTAAATCAGTTCCAAGCTGGCTTCAATAACAGCTAAGTGTATTACAACAGTCAAACCTCCAAGTAACAAAAGAATAAATCTGCATGACAACAATCTGCCCTGCATAAGAAGATGCAGCTGGCATGGCAGGTGTAATTGATTGGAGCTTTTCTGGAGATCACATTTCTGCTTATCAAAAAGAAATGGGGGGGGGGGGGAGTGAGGGTAAAATCCAGGCTGTGAAGCCACTCTGAATAATGTGGTATATCTCTGCCAAAACTATACCACTTCAGACTGCATATAATAGTTCACAAGATTAGATTTATTCCAACCTTCCCATTGCGCTAGAATTCTTGTCTAATTTTCCTTTGTGCATTTTTTTATATTAAAGTATTTATTTTGCATAGTGTACAGTTGCATAAATTCAGTTTACAATCCAAAGTAGCACCATCTCATCTGATATTTGGGAAGCAAGCTCTAGATCCTGCAGGTTAATTTGTTGGAGATGATGTGTGGAAGAATCCCACCTCCTTGTTAAGTCTGAGTGGGGCCGCCACCTTTCCATGCTGCATTGCTTCCAAAGTGATACACATTTCAATGTTCATCTGAATGCAGTAGAAATGCAAATTGGATATGATAACGGTGTTGTTCTCTTCACTGTGTGATAGCAAACACGTAGCATCATTCTCAGTTATATAGCCTGCAGTCCCCTCTGAATACTGGAAATTAACTACATTTTTAATTTCACTGAAGAAGGATGAGCTCTTTTCATTAATGTACTGAATTTTTTGCCTGAGAAAGAGCAAACAATGCCAGTTTCCCTATCCCATTTCACATCAAAGTGAATAGCATGCATGGCTAACCAACTTATTTCAACATGCTATCAAGAACATCCCGCAAGCATTCCCCCACCCTTTCCAGTAGCAAAACAGAACAATAAATTTACTAACATTTTCTTGCAATGTCATGATATCCAACTTCTGCTGCCACCTATAATAGCAGCCTTATTCAGGTATAGTATGGCCAGCACCAGCCCTGGTCATACTGGATGTTGGGCAGGCCTTTCTTTAGCTCCTCCGCATAAGGTTATGAGTTTCAGCACACAGTCTGAAATGGTCCCACAGAAATAATTGAAGTTTAAGCTATTTTTTTGGGGGGGGTCCATTCTTTCAGCGGCTATGAATCCTCCTAATGCTTTGACAATACTAAGCTGATCAGATTTTATGACCTAATTAAATCTTATGTTTTGAACGTCAAACCCAGAGTGGGCAACCTGTGGTTCTACAAGGGTGTAGGAAGTGTATACCACATTGAGTGACACCTTGGGGCAGTATGTTTACTGAGACTGTCGCAACTGCTAGGCAATCAAGAAAGAGTGTCGCCTCCCTTTCTCACTTGCTCAGCAGCTGCATAAGATTCCGAAGGGACCACCTGGAGGCTGCAGGACTGTCCCCTAATAGTGATTTGTCCAGGCAGTAGGTGGTCAGCTGGGGGGCAGATGACCAATGTGACAGGAGGACACCAGGAACACCCCACCAGTCCTTTCTGGGCACCCTCACCAGGTGACACCAACTGAAATGACACTACTGGGTCCTCCAGATATTGTTATACTTCAGTTCCCATCATTTCTCACCATAGACTATGCTGGCTAAGAGTACTGGGAAGTACAGTCCAATAACACCTGGAAGGCCCCAAGTCAGATCTAAACTACTGGGCCAAAGAATCTTGTACCGACATCAAAATGCTGGTGCTACCAGCTTTACATTATTTCTTTGCTTCTTTTTTTGTTTGTTGTTTGTCCTTCCTTCCTTCCTTTGTGTAAACTGCCCTGGAATCTCTACCAAAGAGCATTTAAATAAATAAAAATAAAATTAAGCACATGCAGATATGAAACATCATTAATTGTGCTACAAATTAACTCCATTTCCCCCTTTATAACATTCTCCATTTGTAATTTATAATCATATTTCAGCTGTGAGAAGGCAATTGAAAAGGTAAAAGTCAGTTACTCTGCATTAACTAGGAATAACAATCATTCATACACACACAGTATATATAGAGGTTAGGCAAATCTGTACAAGAATAGAAGACAATGGGAAGTTAGAATTAAGAGTGAAATGAATGTCAGTGGCAAAATATTGGGTTGTCTTGGTAGACGATAATTAACACACTATAGGGTGCAAGGCCATGTTCTAAAAACAAGTGATAATTATTCACATACGGAGAGGCTGGTGGAGTTAGCCACAGGAATTACAAAGGGTTTAAAAAAATCAAACCAGCAGTAAAACTCTGAGAACAAAGCAACAAAAAGAAACATGTTGTGACAATTATAAAGAAGTTTAAAAAAAAAGTCTTGTTATTTCAAAACAACTCAGAACTTGAAATATTTGTATTGATCATATATATATATGCAGTATATGATTCTTATGACATGTACCCTGGTTATCTCAGTAAACAGAAGCATTCATTGTTGTTGTTGTTATGAGCCTTTAAGTTTACTCTGATTTATGGTGATCCTACCCTAGTGTTTTCTTGGAAAGATTTATTCAGATGTGGTTTTCCATTGGATTCCTCTATATACTGAGAGTGTGTGACTTGCCCAAGGTCACCCTTGCTGTGGCAGAACAGAGATTCAAAATACAGTGCTCCCTCGGGTTACGAAATTAATTCGTTCCGCGGCTAATTTCGTAACCCGAAAAACCTTCGTAAGCCGAATTGCCATAGGCGCTAATGGGAAAAAAAGCCGCGGCTCTGCCGCGGCTCCATTTAAAACAGCGCCGGCGTTTTTTCGTAACCCGAAAAAACGTTCGTAACCCGAAACAATAAATCCCTATGGGATTTATTCGTATCCCGAAAAATTCGTAAGCTGGGTAATTCGTATCCCGAGGTACCACTGTATGACCTCTCACATCAAATTGCAGAAGCCATACCCCACATGCAAGTATGGAGGTTGGCTTGGGATGAACACAATTCTGCTGTGAATATGAAGTATGTTCCTGCACAACAGTATGTGATAAGGCAAGATCCCTTGATGCTCCTGAGACAAGCGATTCTTCTCATCAGCTACTTAGGGAGAGATGCCACTGTCTACTGAACACTCTATCTGAGTTGGGATCAATCACTTTCAACCAGTCACTTTATTTATATCGTTTATTTTTCCCAAGAGTGGGAAGACAGCTAACATCCAAAAAGTTAAGCTTAAAGTGATAATAAACTGTCAGTAAAATTAAAATCAGATGAAATATTAATTGAAAAGTACATCTTAAAAGAGTGTAGCACCAAAACACAAAAACCATAACATTTGCTTGGTAACAGGGATGAAATTCTTCACTATTTTTGTGTTCTCAGAGAAGCACCAATTTGACCAATTTTCTTCCTGTTGTGAGAAAGCATTTTAAAACTGCTCATCAATTCAGTATGTATTCAGTGCAAAATTTGCACTTTTTGCATCCTTTGTTGAGAAATGTAATATCTACTAACAAACAAGCAATACATATAACTTAGGGCCCAATCCAGACGGGCCTTTGCGGTGCCCTTGTCACATGCGAGGGCTGCCTGGTGGGCTGAGAGCCAGACACGGCATGTACTGGTGATGGCGCAGCTGTGATGTCACCACACTGTTGCTGGCGCTTTGGGGCGGTGGAAGTGCACCGCAAAAAGGAGCCACTTCCCGGCACTCCTTTTTTATTGTGCAGGAGCGTCACACAATTTGGCTGCTGCGGCGCTCCTGCGAAGCAAACAGAGGTGCTGGAGACGTGCCTCTTTCTGGTGGTCTGTACTCCTCCTTAGATGTTTCTTTTTTAAGATTTCTATAAGGCATACTATAGATTATGTATTTTTCAGCCATTATTCACTATTTATTATAATAAAACATTTTATAAAAAATTTTTTGTTGAACACTGTCCATGTACAGTACTTTGGACCATGTACAGAGGTCCTAGTATCTATGTTCAAAAGAGCTTACAAACTGGACTACTGAAAGTTCAACCAGCTATAGCTGTGGGAAAGCAGGGAAGCAAGAATGTATGCTATTGATTGTATACTATCTAGCTTTTTATACACTGGTCACCTGGCTCTCAATACGAGTCAATAGATGTTTAATTTCTTTTAATGGTAACATAAATAGATTCCTACATTAGCAATCAATTCCTAACTCAGCTTGATTGGTTTTTAAAGGGGGAAAATCTTAAGTCATCATTACAAGTGTCTTGTGTGGTTTCAGTTCATCAGCAAAACATAAAATTAAAGAGTCACTTTGAAATTGACTCAGATATGATGTTCTAAAAAAGTGAGTATAGTATGAAAGCTTCAGCTGAAGAGATGGCATGTGCTAAAAGCCTTCTGAAAATTGTAGATGCAGACTGTACTTTTGAATTTTTTATTCATTTGTTTTATTTTTATTCCACCTTTCTCCCAAAGTGGGACCCAAGGCAGTTAACAAACATACAATTTTAAAACATACAAAGTTAAAAATAATAATCTAAAACCAACTCACTCATCCCCCAATAAAACCAAGCCTGCAAGATCTTAAAAGACCAGTTTAAATAAAAAGGCCAGCAGGGAGGGAGCCAGGCAAGCTTCCCATGGAAGGGAGTTCCACAGGTGGGAGCCACTGAATTGGACTTAATCTTTCAGAAAGTATATTCAAATATTTTCCTCTCGGTTTTTAAACTGCCAAAATGTGAACCCAGACTATTGCTCTTAAAAAGCTTACCTGGAAATAATTCTTACTGATCATGAGGGCTTGCTTTTGAGTCAACATGCATAGGATTATACTATAAATAGTTTATAAATCACAGTATCTTAATAAGCAGCCTCTCTCTCTCATGCACTTTTAAGTTATCCTTCAGGTTTAAATTATTTCAGTACATTTTCTGCTAAATTTGTCCTCCAGTTTTTGAGATATAATTCTCTCCCCCAACTTTGTCATGATTTGGTTATTTGTGTTACTTGCAGAACCATCAACAACAAATTAGGAAGCATTTTACCCATTTTGCTCAATATTTGATAAATAGGAGAAGTGTGTTCAACACAGATAAGTGACATAGAAGAGGGGACAGAATGGGATTGAAATACTAAAATCCCCATTTTGAAGGGGACTGAAATACTGCAAGGAAGAAGACCAAATAAGAGAAGGACAAAATAAGTAATTTCTCCCATAGTTGTTTAGTATATACATCCACTTAGAGCTGTGAATATGTGTGCTTAGCAAGCTGTTTCAAACACTGCCAAGTTGATGGCTACAAAGAATCCCTATTGTGAGAAAAATACACCTCTACATGGTTGATCTTGGTAGAATCCATATACATATGGCTTCCTGTTTTGTATAGACATATGAGATGAGCCAGCTCTTCTCTTGCCTCTTCTAACATCTTTATCTGAGATTGTTTTGTATGATGCATTGAGACAATGTGCCTGCAATTGTGGAAATAGTTGTTTCCTACTGATGTGGCAGTGGTATCTAAGGCCATGTTTGCACTGCAGAAATAATCCAGTTTGACACCACTTTAACTGCCATGGTTCAACGCAGTGGAATCCTGGGTACTGTAGTTGCAGTGGCACCAGAGCTCTCTAATAGAGAAGAATAAATGTCTTCTGCCCCATTGATGTGGAACCAATCACATTTTCATATATGCTTTTACTTTGGATACAGATTTATCAATTGATCAAGACCTTGTCATCAGAGTTTTTCCCAGACAGAGAATTTTGTAATGAGAAATATTAAGGTTCTGAATATTTTGATTTGGCTTTCTGACATGATGTTTGAATTGACTGGCTCCAAAAACACTCATATCACTCACAAACTGGTTATACTATAAACTTATTTCCTGTAAAATGTAGGGGGGAAACAGACTGGCATGAAGGGGTAGCTTGAAACCTCCCCTTCTGAAGATGGATTGGGGCCATGGGAAACACATGCTGCAGTCCCAATCTGCCTTCAACCCGGCCAAAAAAGGAGCAGTTAAGATCTGATTTGCCAGCCCCATGGTGGCCCCATAGCACCTTTATGACACTCTGATGACGTGCAGCATGTAAATGCTACATGCTGGAGCATCATGAAGCCTCCCATGTCTGGGCAGCCACCCAACTTCTGGCAACTTCAGGGTAGCTTCATGATGTGTAGTATCAAAATACTGTGCTCCAAAGCTACTGGGACGGTGGCTTAAAAGGGCCATCTATTTGGGCCCTTTGAAATTGTTCCTAATCGATGACAGTAGTCACTCAACTGGATATCTGCTTACATTTTATTTATTTATTTATTTATGGGACTTATACCTTGCTTTTCAGCCTAAAGTCTCTCAGAGCAGCTTACAGATAGTTATTCAAATGCTTAGCTGCCCTGAGGTTTACAATAAAACATTGAAATTTACAATAGTCAATGCAGGGGGAAATGCTGCTGATACACATTTATTAAATATTCCCTCTTCAAAGAGAATATAAAGCCATTAATTTTACAACCTAATTTCTGATTAGATTTAACAGCATCACTGATGGACTGCATAGATTTGATCCATTAAAAGTGATGACTATTCAGTTCCATCATTATAAGTGGAATTCTACCCAGTACTGCCAAGTATGGTAATATGCTAGGAATAAGTGAATCTCTGGATTTTCCTCCCTTTTCTTAATTTATTGGTGTTTCTATTTAGGCATATTATACTTTATCAAAATCTGCTGGAGTATCTTTCAGAAGTGATAAGGAAACATATATAGCAAAATCTTTCCTAACGTTCCAGCTTATATATTTGTGTGTGTGTGTGTGTATACACACACACACAGAAATCAATGTGTATTGGATTTTTTCTTCAGAAGCTTAAAGTATGATGAAATGGCATATTTATGGACTAAATCTATGCATATAGTTGGAGGAGTCTCCTTTATTATCTTCATTTGGTTTGCTTAAATCCCTCTTTTTTCTGTTCAGAACAGATATAGTAGCTTTTTTATTTGCTGAAGGATTCATTTGCAAGAGCTGTAGCAGCTAATATGACTAATAAGTGAGATGGAAACTCCATTCTTATTTATGGAATAAATATGTGTACAGTGGCAGGATTCCCTTTTATTAAATTAATTTGACTTGATTTGGTCAAATATACTTTTTTTTGTTCTGAACCGATGTAACAATTTGCTATTTGTATTTCATTTACAATGAACTATAGACGCTAAAATCTATAGGCAACTATGGCAGTATCCAGACCGGCACACAGCACCGGCCTGGATACGTGCTAGGGTTGCCTCAGGGCGTCCTTTCCAGACGCCCCGCAACTCTAACACGTAACCGCAGCGTTGTAATGGCGGCACCCTGTCTACATGGGCGCTACCATTATGACATCATGGCTGCACCGCAGCCAAATGTTGCGGTGCGGACATGACATCCTGGCGCCGCTGAAGGGTGCTTGTGGCACCCTTTCAGCGGCGCCAGAAGGAGCTCCGTTTTGGAGCTCCTTCCACTGTGCATAACGCTGGTGCGGCCTTTAAACGTCCATACCAGCGATACAGAGAGAAAGGGGCCTGAAGACCACAACATTATGTTTTCCAGTTAGAATATCTAGCAAAGTGCAACTTTTTGGATATTGTTGGCCTGTAAATCTCAGCATTCTTCACTATTGGCAATGGAGTAGGACTGATGAGAACTGTAATCCAAACACAATTGCAAGGGTGCCCCATGCATATCCATAACCTAACCAGGATCTAATGTCCATTGATTTAAGTGGGAAAGAGATAAGCATAATGTCACTTTCCACTAATATCAAAGTCCTTTAAATAAAATCCTTATGGTGGATTGAACCCATAGAGTCTATATGCTTTGAGTCCCATTTGGGAGAAAAGCGGGATATGAATCAAACAAACAAGTAAATAATACAATAAAATAAGGATATAAACAGGCAGCATCAATGGAAATAATCTTCCATGACAACATTTTTTTTGTTCAAAATTAAGACAAAGGGAAAGAAAGAAATCAATGTCCAGTATTTTTGGACTAAAAGCTTTGCTAAAGTGACAGTAAAATTTCCATCTTAAGGACACATTAAAGGGATGCACATTAGCAAAATGAAGAGTAATTTTTTATTCACCCCAAAATTGATTAAAAAATCACAAACATTATGATTGATTTTCAAAGAGCTCAACACTTATTCATTTCAAACAATATAGTTGTTAACTCTCTGCTATTTTAATTCGCTATTTTATCCTTTATATATTTCCTTACTCAAACAAAAAGAACAGTACTTTTAACCCTAGACATCAAATGCAAAAATATGGCAAAGTAGCCTACATTTCTGCCTAGCCTCAGATCTCAGCCAAAGCCTTTGATCACCCAAATATACAAAGTTTGGGGGCATTATCTTAAAGACAAGGTTACTATTCAGATATTTGTTGAATTCCCACATTCATGCCCAACTTGGATCAGAAAAATACTTACTATTCAATCATAATAATTATACTAGAATTCTCAGCTTGTTTTTTTTTTAATTTTATTGTACACTTAAAATGTCTGTCACTAGAATATCAGAGTTAAGAATGTGTCTATGAAGACTCACTACCTTGGAAAGTAGAATGTAATTTTCAAATAAGAACACACAAAATCTGTCCTTTTATTTCTGTATTCCTACATGCTGACATTGGATATTTGGTATACTTATAAGCAAATACCATTTTTACAATACAGATTTCAAATCATTGTTGCATGTAACTTTCCACAATTGACAACACTGTCTGGGCAACATGAATAGGAAGGACCAAGGGAAGGGCTACCTCGTTATTTCCAGCAAACTACTAGAGGTTTTAATTTGGGCTCTATAATGTAAACTTAGACTGGATTTTCATGATGAGTCAGTTAAGAGGCTTTGAGATGATGAGAAGAGCCATTTATAAATAACTCTCTTTTGTCTATTTTTAACTGCAGAAAATTGATAAGCATCTAGGCTTTCACCATTCCCAATGAGTCCATGTGGTAATAACACTGTTGGAAGTAGCTGGTTGAGCTGATAGATCAGTTATTGACACATAAATGAAAGCCAGTTTCACACCAATGAGAATTTTTTGTTTTTGTTTTTTGCATTAAGGTAGTTTAGCTGTGCTGAATGTTACAATCAACCACAATAGAAACCAATGGAAACTCTTTCAGAGTTTGAGAATATGTTGGATTACATGTGCTTTACCTTTTATATCTATTCTGAGACAAAATACTCATCATACCGAAAGGTTAATCTAGATGAGATGACAATATTATCATTGGAAATATACTACAGGCATTGATAAGAAAATTGGAAGGGAATGTACTACTACAAATGAGTGAAACCTTTTCCCACATATATATTGCATTAAGTGTTATATACCAATGTAAAGGCTGGAATCACGTTATAAATAATTGTGGAAGAAATTCTTTCTCAGAGACCATGTAATTCCCATTCCTGATGCAGCCAATTATTCCTCAAGCAAATACATGGACTTTCCTCTCTCTTTAGACGGTGGTTGGTGGCTAACCAACCACTGCACAAGGCCAAGGCTATAGTAAACATTGTTCACTCTGTTAGGGAACTATGGGTCCAGCATATGCTAAAAGAATATATAATTGTGGCCAAAGAATGTAAGACATTTTGCTAAGCAACTGGTAACATATTCAAACTTCCTCAGTGAGGAAGAATTATTGAATAGTATATTATATTATTTCATCCATTTAAGTACATATGGTGAAGCTCTAGATGTTTCAACTAAAATATACAGTAAGACAGGTACAGAACTGGAATGTAAATGTCAAATGTTGATAATGCACCACTGCCAAAATTCTGCTTCTATCACATAGGCGGGAATCACCTAAATCCCATGGATAAATGGAATGTGAATCTGGGAAAATCCCACAAAAGTGGGATTGTTTTCAGATGACATCAGGCTAATTGAGCATTAACCTGACATTAACTTGTGCAAAAAGTGAGCAAAATTGCCCACTTTTTACTTTTGGGATTTT
Organism: Sceloporus undulatus; assembly: GCF_019175285.1. NCBI lineage: Eukaryota > Metazoa > Chordata > Lepidosauria > Squamata > Phrynosomatidae > Sceloporus > Sceloporus undulatus. Next base: position 57,357,874 of record NC_056524.1, on the reverse strand, counting down.
CCTAAAAGTAAAAAGTGGCCGATTTGTCCCACTTTCTGCACAAGTTAATGTTGGGTTAATGCTCAATTAGGCTGACATGTCTGAAAACAATCCCGCTTTTGTGGGATTTTCCCAGGATCTAAACACCATTTATCCATGGGATTTAGGCACTTTGCCTCTCGTGTGATAAGGTCCTATGTTGTTTAGTAGAGCTTCTAAAATGAATGCCACATTGACAAAGCCAGCCAGAATGACTTTGGATGCCTAAGCAAAATACTAAAATGGCAGTCATATGCCATATGAGGGTAAAAAAGCGACCACCTTCCTGTTCTTAACTAATGATACAGTTATTGACTACCAGTTTAATAACATAACATTCAACATTACTACTTTAACAAGATAGTCATCATTTATTTAGTGCTTTAGAGTATTTCAAGAGCTTCACTTAAACCAATTATCATTGTAATGAAGGTATTCTTGTGGAAAATAATATTTTCCCAAGTACAAAGTACTCTTTGTATAATAGAAAAAATAATATTTTGTTACTGCAAAAATTCTGTCTTAAACTGCAGACAACAGCAAAGCAAACTTATGTTTATTTTACAAAAGGCCAGTTATTCAGAAAGAATATGAAAAAAATCAGTTATGCTGATGCCATACTAGTGAGGTCTATGGAAAATAATTGTCATTTGAGAAGCAGTGGCTTTTAAAGGGTTAACTACAGTACCTTATAAAATACTTTAGAATACATCTACACAGTAGAAATAATAAAACTTTACATCTGTCCTAGACACCTGGGATTTGTAGTTTTGAGAAGCACCAGTACTCTTTGGCAAAGAAGGCTGAAGCTCTTGTAAAACTACAAATCCTGAGCTTTCATACAATTGTGGTACAGCATTTGAAGTGCTTTATTTCTACAACACAGAAGCATTCTTAATAACCTAAGCCTTAAGAATGTTTCTGTTCATCTGGGAAGGATTTTTTTTAAATTTCTTTCAGTGCAATATATCTTTCTTCTTTATATCCCAGAGTAACAGCTCCAATTTATACAAAATTAAATTTGGATTCTTTAGATACATCCTACAACAGCTGTTCATTGCATCTCATGGTCTTATCAAAGAGTTTTCAAAGTAATCACTTGCACAAACACAGCTGTTTGATAACATGGAAAGGCAGTAAGGGAAGCTTCCACACCTAGGAGGGAGAAACACCCTGTGATGACAGTTGTTAGTTGGTGTTAGATGAGTCAGACTGCTATCCTGGCCCTCCAGCCTTTAATCAGATTTATAATCAACGTGACAAAGCTTTATTTGCCATGCAACAATGCTTTGCTTTAGCACAAACCCGCTGGTCAAATCGACCCAGACGGCATCCTAGCATGCTGAGCACTGGGAAGGTTTTCATTAAAGTATTCCCACAGTGTATCAGCATGGAAATCCAAATGACAGCGACTGACCCTGCTGCTTTCCAAATTATGTGATCATGTCAAACATCCTAGAAATAAAACAATATCTTCTGGATAGATATTCTTTCTGGAAAGGATTCATATACACCTCTTCAATGTATGTGATTCAAACCCTGGTTCCCCAGTGTCCAGTTCCAACACTCAGACCACTACATCATTTTGGCTTTCAACAATTAATAGAGGCCACTAAATACAAATGAAACATAATTGTCTTTATAATAATATATACATTTTGGTAATCCTAGAAAGCCATTCAAAGATGACATAAATTAGAACTGCAGCATATCTTAAAGAAAATGCTGGTTTCATGTTGGTAACAATGATGTATGTCTCAAAAGAATTAACCATGCAATTTTCCATTTGTACCACATTGCATCCATCCAATCTGGGGTAACTTTTACTGTCAGGAAAACCCTCTTTGGAGAAAGAGGGATCAAAAATTCTCTCATTTGTAATCAGATCTCTTAAAAATGGCAATATAGGCCATTATCCTCATCCTTCACAGGTTTACTTTTTGGTCCATGTAGATGTACACTTTTGCTTACCATGCAGGAAGTCTGTATTTAAACTTCTGGTCTTTCTGTGCTTTTATGTAGCTGTACTGAAGAGGCAGGCCACCACAGAAAGAAAAGAAAAGATAGCACACATATACACCAAAGGCATGCATCAGGTCAGTTAGATGCTGCAAGTATATGAAGGCTTTACTGCAGCATTAAAGGGATCAGCTGGTCTGACATGGCCACATAATGAAAAGACTACAGCATTCAGGTCTTTTGCCTATTGCTCTTAGACTTCAGAGCATGGTTGTCTGATCTATGTGTTAATAATGCAGAACTCTCTGATTCTGAATAGTGAGAAGTATATTTTTAGCACAGCTATCCAGCTAAAAGAGGACAGTGACTTTCAGGAGCATACCAGGACATGCAAGGAAAAAGGCAAAAATAAGAATATACTATCTATAACAGCTGTAGACTGACTTTCTTAATAATATTATTACCACATGTTTGAAACCAGAAGCTAGAGAATATATGCCTATAGGGTAGGCCCTTGGTATCCCCCATTGATACCAAAATCTGTGGATGGTCAAGTCCCATTAAATACAGTGGTGTAGTAAAATGGTGTCTGATATAAAAGTGCAAAATCAAGGTTTACTTTAGGATTTTTTAAAAAATGTTTCAAACTGTGGATGGTTGAGTCCATGAATAAAGAACCTGTGGATATGAAAGTCTGACTGTATATGCCTTGTTAAGTGTTATAGTTATTCTGTACCATTCCAGCATAGTGCAGTGGTTTGAGCATTAGACTATGACTCTAAGGACCAGAGCTGAAATCCCTGCTCAGCCATGAAACTCACTGGGTGACTATGTGCAGGTCAAACTCTCTCAGACTCAGAGAATGCCAAACCCATCTGAAGAAACTAGCCAAGAAAACCCTGTGATAGGTTCACCTTAGGGTTACCATAAGTCGGAAAAGACGTGAAGGCACACAGCAACAACAAACCATTATATATAACCATGGCAAAGCACTTTCATCTCAGAAGTGACACAAAGGTTCCATATACTATGAATCCTTTTGCTGTTGTTTTGCCTTTCAAGCTCCGTAGTTATGGTAATATCATGAGACTGAAAAATTGCTGCATTGTAAACAGTGAAAGAATCCATAGTATCTGTTCATCCAACAACAAACTCAACTGGTGAGTGGTGACAGAGTTTTAACCAACATAGAGCCAATGAAAAACAAGAGGGAAGTATGAATTAGGGTGAGGGGACTCCTAGGCTTGAAAAGATATTTTAGGAAATAGGGAAACAACTCTATTCCCCTGAAACAGCTTCTGCCTCTTTGAAAAATAAATTTAAATAGTACAATGAGGACGGACCATGGCCAGTGTCAATATAAGGCTGAGGGCATCGTGGAAGAAAATGAAAACCCAGGGAGAGGGGAAACAGAATGGAATATCCCTGAAAAGGGCATGAGTAGCTGGAACTTTGTGCAAGAGTTCACACTGCAACATTTTGTTGCAAACCCTGTGTGTATTTGTGATGTTTCTGAAATCTGAATAGTTAAGCCCAGTTTTACATGGTGACATACCATTTCTATAACCATTGGGGAAGTTTTCTGTCATGTGTAATTACTATATGAAAATTCCATATCTATCTCCTCCCTGTCCAACCCATTTGGTTTTAATGTTATTCTTTACAAACTCTATGAAAACTGTATCTGAACTGAGTGACAATACACCTAAGGCTATACCATGTTATAATATCCTTCATTTTGTTTGACAAATGAAACAGAATTCTAACTAAATCACTGTCTGGCCTTCTCAACTGCTTAAATATAGCAATAAAAGTAGAACAGTAAATTAAATCTGCTACGAATGCAATTATTTTTTGTCTTTCTTCTTGCTTCCCCCACATTCCTTTTCTTTTACTATCTTACAGAGCATATATTAATTTATATGACTTGAATATAGCCATTGATTGAAATCATTTTGTAAGACTGAACCTAATATGTAGCCCACATTAACCATAATAAACTGTTATCTTGAATAATATTCTAAATCCATTTAGGCCCAATTCAGATTCTTCTGCAGAATTTTGCAGTGCTCTTGAGTGGTATATTGCCTGCCAGAGAGATAGGTACCCAGCATGAGACATCACAGTCCCTGCTCTCCCCAAATCAAAGCATATTGTAGATGAGATTTTTCTTTAAAAAGTGTCAGAAGCAACCCTTTACACTAAAGGCATTGCTTTCTAGCTGATACCAAAAGATTATGCAGTCATTACTGAGGTCCTGTATCAAATTGTTTTAGCAACTTAGATGTTTGAAACCATGTACTGTACTCCAGATTAATCCCACTGGTAATCACCCATCTACATAGTATATCAATACAGCAAGTCTTATTTGTCAGAACTAAGGGCCCGAACAGACAGGCCAAAATAAAGCTGCTTCAGGTCACTTTGGAGCTATGCTGTTTAAATGACACACACATCTTAAGAGGCCAGAAGCTGAGCCAAAGTTGCGTTCCAGTCCTTAGGACTGGAGCACAGCTTTGGCGCAGCTTCCAGCCTCTTAGGATGCATGCACCATTTAAACAGTACACTTCCAAAGTGGCCCAAAGCAACTTTATTTTGGCCTGTCTGTTCGGGCCCTAAGACTTTTAAAAAGAATTAGACTCTGAAATCTGAATAAATGCAGTTGTTTGCATTGCTGGAAGAGAGCAGCTGGTCAACAAGCTCAGTCTTCTGTCCCAAAGCCAGATCTCGCACCTCTACCTGACAGCCACAATTAGCCCACATAAAAACCCACCACATTGTCATGTGCGATCCAGTGATGCAACTGTATATCCACTTTTGCGCAATGACCAGTAGCAGCTTCTTTCCTTTATAGAAATTTCTGAGGGTGTTTGACAGCTGCACCATGCTAAAATTGAAGATGAGAAGAATAAAACACAGGTATTCCAGATAGATGACTCTGCCAGATTCTGCTTCTTCCACATCTACATTTTTAATATATCAAGCCCTTTCTTTCACGTTCATAAAGAAATTTGCAAATGTTGGAAAGTTCCTGCCAAAAAACGAGCCAACTGAAATCCTCAGCTACCTCTAGCTGATATGCATTCAACCTTGATGGACACACACCCCTGTATCACAACCTACATTTTGATTTCCTGGGATATAATTGGAAATATATTTATCTGTGAAAGTCTGAGGACTAATAAGTATTGCTTAATGAGGTTCAGGGATTAGGGATCATTGGTTAGATCTCACACGGAGAAGCTCCCAAATTCACTTTTATCCCATGAGTCACCTCTAGCCATCTTGAGTTGATGTGAAGTTTACTTGATATTTTTATGTTTATTTTCCTTTCATGCATCCTTAACAATATGTCTGGAGGTTTAGAAGGGGCTTCTAAAACCTCTTCCTTACTTTAATCTTCAAAATCTTTAAAGTCTTTTTGGCGGAGTGGACTGGTTCCAGTATGACGTTTTGAAAAAAGAAGTTACTTGTAATTAGTGACTTTAGTGATGTGATTTTAAAATATGTTTGTTAGCCTTGGATACCTGTGGTGAAGGGTAAGACATAAATGAAGCAAAATTATATGAATGCACCCAGCAGGCAAACCTCTGCATTCATGCTTTCCATAGATGTTATCTCTTGTTTTTTTAATCAAGATGGTTTACAATGTATTTAAATTTGTTCTTTTGGACTCACATCACACTCTTTGAACCACACATTCATGGGTGAAGGTCTGCTATCCTCTGCCCTGCCTCAGGGACTCTCAGTGTAAACTGAACTTAAAAAATCAGGGCAAATTGATTAATTACGCAAAACTAATCCAAGCAAAGGGGCTCTGTGTGTGTGTGTGTGTGTGTGTGTGTGTGTGTGTCTTCCCTTGGCTTGAATTAGTTGCATGTAATTAATTATTTCCCTAATGTTTAGTTCGGTCTACACTGTCACTTTAAAAACACACAGATACACACAGAAACATACATATATTCTCTCTCCACACACACACACACTATATATAATCTTTAAACATATAGATATTTCTCTCTGTATAAGAGATATAATCTCTCTAAATATTGAGAGATTAAGTATAGAGAGATTATGCAGAGGGTCCAGAGAGACTGTTAGTTTAAAGAGATGGTTCCAGACAGATTTAAATAAATAAATGGGACCATCTCTTTAAAGTAACAGTCTCTTATCCACAGACTTTTTCATCCATGGATTTGAGCATCCATGGTTTGAAAATGTCCCCAAAATTATAAATTCCAAAAGGCAAACATTCATTTTGCCATTTTACATAAGGAGTACTATTTTACTACAGTATACCCTTGTATTCAAGCCACTTAACCATCCATGGATTTTGTTATCCACGGGGGATCCTGGAACCAAAGCACAGCGGATAACAAGGGCCCATTGTGTGTGTGTATGTATGTATGTATGTATAGTGTGTATGTATATATGTAGTGTGTGTATACAATATTTACATACATAGTGTGTATATATAGTGTGTACAGTATATAATATGTATATATGTATTGTGTGCAGTGTATACATATACTAGTGTATGCATATACATAGTGTGCATAAAGTGTGTATATAATTATATATGTAGTGTGCAGTGTATATATTTATATAGCTTGTGTGTATATATAGTATATGTATATATAGTGTGAGTATATAATGTGTATATATATATATATGTATTGTGTGTATATAGTATGCATATATATATATATATACATATAGTGTGTGTGTGTGTGTGTGTGTGTGTGTGTGTGTGTTTTAGAAGCATCCTATTGCTGAGGAGAGAGAGAGATATGTGAGCAGTGAACTCCCTCAGTTCAGCCCCTCTCCGCCCAAGGCCTCTCTCTCTCTCTCTCTCTCTCTCAACATACTTCTTTCCAGAACTAAAACGGGGGGCTTATTATTGTTTGCCGCCAACTTTGTCTCCCTCTCTCTCGCCTGCCTCTCTTTCTTCTCCTCCTCCTCCTTCCTCAGTGACTCCAGAGGAAGCCATGGTTCCTCTCCTGATGCCTGGGATCCCCTCCTCCTCCATGGCCTCCCTCTTTCCCTGCTGAGGGGAGAGAGAAACAAGAGGCTAAAAAGACAGAGAGAAACTTGGCTGAAGCCATGAATGGCGGAGAGGAGGAGGGACTGTGACAGAGGGAGCCAGGGAAGGAAGGAAGGGAGGGAGGGAGGCAGCCTGCGGGGGAAGGAGGAGGAGGAAGAGGAGGAGGAGGAGGAGGAGCAGCGTCGGAAGCCTCGCAGGCGTTGCAGCAGCAGCAGCAGCGGCAGAGGCAGAGGCCCCGGCGCCAGGGCAGCAAAGGCGGGGAGGCGTTTCACTGGGGGCCCAGGCGCGCTCTCCGGGGAGGAAAAGGAGGAGGCCTCGGACGGAGCCGCACAACTAAGAGACGACGAGGACGAGGACGAGGACGAGGGGGGCGCCCAGGGGGAGAAGGAGAGCCCCTTCCTCCTGGCTTCCTGCGCCTCCTTCCTCGCCTCCATTCGCGTTACCTGGAGAACTAGAACTCCTTCCCTCTCGGAGGGAGAGCAGCAGCAGCAGCAGCAGCTCCTGGGAGAGGAAGGTGAGGCAGGGCGCGCCAGGGCTGGCCCCTCTCGGGCGGCTGCTTCTGCTGGCCTTGCTTGCTTGCTTTGTATGATTGTTATGGTTATTGTTATTAGCCCTTGGTGGGGGAAGGAGCAGCAGAGGAAATGGCGGTCAGGAGAGAGAGAGAGAGAGAGAGAAAGAGAGAGAGAGAGAGAAAGGAGGACCGAGGGAAGGAAGGAAGGAAGGAAGGAAGGAAGGAAGGATGGAGGCCAATTGGGGGAATTCATATTCTGGGGAAGAGTTTTTATGGTGTGTATTATATTGTGTATTTAGACACATAGTATGTGTATATATAGTGTGTGTGTGTGTGTGTATATATATATATAGTATGTGTGTGTGTATATATATATATACACATATATAAATATACTATGTATATATAGTGTGTATATAGTGGATATATATATATATATATATATATATGTATTCATACACATACACACACACTATACACACACACACACACACACACACATAGTGTGTATATAGTGGATATATACATACACACACACACTCTATATACACACTACTATAGGACACGTTTGTAAATTCCCTGGAGGAGGAGGAGGAGGGAGAGAGAGGGACTGTTTCCATTTTCTTTTCCTTCTCCAGCCTCTTTATTTTCCAAAAACTAGGCTGCATCCGCACTGCAGGAATAATACCGTTTTGATATACAATAATACTGAGGCCTCGAGCCAAAGCGGTATCAAAACGGTATTATTCCTGCAGTGCGGATGCAGCCTAGGCTGCCACCACCCTCCCTTTGGTGTCCTGCACCACCGCTCCTCTTGTTTATGTTTACTCGCTTCCCATCGCCAAACACATCCAAAGGCAGGACAGACCTCCAGGATGTTGTTGTTGTTGTTATTATTAATTATTATTATTATTATTTCTATCCTCCTCTCCTCCTTCTGTTGTGTCACCTACCCACTTTCCCTACAAGGTCCTTCCTCATCATTGGCTGATGAGGTGTATATAGTGTGTTCATATAGTGTGTGTGTGTGTATACACACACACACTATAGGACCTGTTTTTAAATTCCCTGGAGGAGGGAGAGCGAGGGACTGTATATCGTGTATATGGTGCTCCTCCTCCTGCATCCTCTTCTTATTTAAGGCAAAAAAGGTCTGTATTTGGAGCCCTATCCAGAGTCTGGTAATAATGATCAAGCCTCGCATTTGTCATGACAGAGAATCCGAGTCCAAAGATTATGATGGTGATGATGATTATCATCATCATCATTCTTCTTTTAAAATGTTGGGTTGTGGTCGGAAGCAGCTCCTGTTCAGTTTTAATGACATGTGAAATGGAAGAGGGTGCTTAGAGAGAAGGTACCAAGTGCTTCTGATTCTTTTGGGAGCTGAAATTTGTGTTGTGATTTTTGAATTGACTGAGAGCTGTAGCTAATCCTCGCCCATGGGCTTCTTAGGAAATCGTGTATTCCTTTTTTGCCCCAAGCAACATTTAGGGAAATGTTCTTGTGTATGTTGTATTTGGAAAGAGAAACTTTTTCTTCCTCCCTGGAAATCTAATTTGTGTATCGGAGTCAGGAATACTTCCTACTGAGATACTTGGTACATTTGGGACTAAGGCTGAGTTATGGCACCATAAAGGACATAGGGATAACCGAGTTATTTAGGAAAAGAGCACCAATTCAAGGCTGGGTTAAGATGTGAATGGTTGTTTCATTCATGGAGATCTGCTGGCCTGGTGCAGATATTTCCTCTTTAGCCTTGGAATGAAGTGTTTTATACTGTACTAGCAAATAATCTGTGAGCTTCAGATGTAAGCAAGTGCACAGAGCATAAAATATTTCATGGGACAACGCTGCTGATGGGCACTTTTCATGGTTACACCAACAAACGAGCAGCAGGCTTACACTTAGACAGACTGAACAAAAAGGGAACAACAAGAGATATGTATAATAACTAGACTATTTCTATTCACAAGATATATATATCAAGATACATAATTACAAGAAACATCAATGATAGCCAATATATATCTGAAGAGTGGAGTGATAACAGTCCATGTGGACCAGCATCCTTTTTATCAGTCAAGCCAAGCTGTTTAATATTGTGGAAGTATGGAACACACAATGTACTATATTATTCCGGTTATGAAATTAATATGCTGATGAAGACCTTGGTGAGTCGAAACGGCCACACAGGACTCCGGAGGTAGCCGTCCCATCTGAATTCAACCTATAAGGACCCTGCTACCAGCCAATATTATTAGTTCCAACTTCAAGTTTATTTGCTCCAAGCATCATCCATTATTATTGCTTTTTAGATTTTGGACTCTAATATTATGTTGCAGCAGTAGAACCACTTTCACTGCTAAAATCAGCAACATTGTGCACATGGACTGTTATCACTCCACTCTTCAGATATATATTGGCTATCATTGATGTTTCTTGTAATTATGTACCTTGATATATATATCTTGTGAATAGAAATAGTCTAGTTATTATACATATCTCTTGTTGTTCCCTTTTTGTTCACTTTTCATGGTTGCCAAACGATTCTGTTTAATGGGTGTCTTCTCACATGGTGCAAATTAAGTCCAAACTTGAAAACTAAAGTTAGGAAGATTGAATGGGGAAATTAAAAGATATATACAGCACTTGAGTAAAAAATCCATTAGAAATGAATTGTATAAACAGTCAAATTGCAAGTGTTGAGGGTGTGGCACAGTGATGTATGCGATCCACCGATAATTGTGTGAAGAAGAGCTGCAGTCTCCAGTGTATCTTGCCTGTTTTAGCAGTCTATATTTGCTTTTCATTTTCTGATCAATAAAGGGCTACAAGAATTTGCATGACTGATCTTGGCAGAAGTCTTTTTGCAAGCCAGTCTGGTTAATTTTATGTATTAGCCAAGCCTGGCTCCAAGGTTTTCTTCCCTGATCTACAACAATTACATTTATTTGTAGTTGTTACTGTTCTTACTTGTAAAGTTCCTAAAACTTTGTTTATTAAGTATAAAACCTCCAGATAAGCACACATGTGGAAAGGGGGGGGGGCAGAGGGATAAGCAGGGTATGAAAAACAAAATACAAATGAAATGCTTACGGACCTTGAATTTTTCAATTCACCCATAAAAATTTGATTCACACTTTAATTTTTTTTGGGGGGGGGGGAATTTGTATGTTCTTATGTGCTTTTCAGTATTTATAGCTCTGCAAATCCTCTTTGAGGGTTTATGAGGTCTAAAACTGGGCTAGAAATGAAAATACATTTTTTATACTCAAGGTGCTTTCTTAGCAACTTTTGATACCCGTTAGGGACAGGTTAGAAAACATTTGTAGTTCATCTTCATGTGAACTTCACCAAGCCATGGGTGCAGGCACACAAATAATTTGTGTATTGAATATGTGTTTGGTATTACGTTTAAAATTAAATGGAGGGAGAAGGACGCTTGCTCTTTTCTTTGGATCACCTTGGAAAACTAAGTTTCAGAGGGAGGAATTAGACACTTCACAGCAAGTTTTGGGTGGGAATTCATTATGTATGTCTTGGACCAAACAAGAGGCGCCATTAAATGTGGTTTTGAATTTTACTTTTAAAGAAAGATAAATTGCATTCACAGGTGAAGGGTGTTAACTCATTGGATCAGAGAAGCATGGAGAGGGAATTTAACTGTTTCCGCCCCCATTGTAGTCCTGAGGAAAATCCCTCCTCTGAAGGCTGCTTTCCCATTAAAAGAAAATTTCCTTTTAGCAACTGTGGAGAGCTTCTCCTCAAAGGAAATACCAGGAAGTTCTTCCCCTCAAAAGACTGTAATAAAGAGGAAAGGGTTAAATCTGCCCTCACAAAATCATTGTGATTCTGTTAATTATCACCTTTCAGGTAAAGCAGTCTGCAGTGAGAAAAACAAGCCCTCATATTAGATACAAAGATGTTTAATATCACACCTACTTTGGCTTACTGATCGGTTTTTAATTCTTTTAGTATTCTTACAGCACATCTGAAACAGGAAAGTGTCATTCCCAGCCTTAAATAACAGGGTCTTGGCGCATGTTTAAGAAATAAGTAGTAATCCTTTTTTCTCAAAAAAAGAAAAAAAAAAAGAGCAGATTGAACACGAAAAATGTAAAGATGACTTTATGCAAACATTATTATCTCTTGCTTGTGGTATATAACTTACCTTTCTAATGCTTGACCCCAGTACAAATATAAAGGCCCAGAGGGATTCCTTTTAATAGTGATTCTGTATTAATTTTGATTGAACAGCAGTGGTTTAGTGTGGTTTTGAGAAATGATTATGCTCTTTCGAAGCTTATTAGGATCTTGCAGTGAGTCTCACTGAAGTGTTTTTTTTGTTGCTGTTTCCTTGTGATGTGGAACCACAGGAGGCTTTAAGTAATCCAGTGTGCTTTCAGTTCATATGGACCAATAGAGAGACTTAAAAGCCAGGGCCAGTGCCTGGCAAATGTATCAGAATCATCTGCAGCATACAGGTGATTTGTGGTGCCGGGTTTTCTTGCTAGCAGATGCTGTATAGGGTTCCTTGAATCTTGAAAGTACATAAAGCAATGATGTTTAGAAGATACTGTCTTGAAAATGGAGTAAGTGGAAAACAAAAAAGCAGATGCTTTTCATTCTCAACTCGGCAAACAACTGGCTTCTCAACTGCAGGCTTATGATCTTTAAACTAGTTTAGGCTGCATTCATACATTCAGAGTCCTAGATGACACCAATAAAATGTAATTTTGAGTAGACATGTTTCGAATTGTGTACTAGGTCCATGAAGATTCCAGTTGAAATTGATAGGTGGTTTTAAGGCAAGTTACGATGTCTCAGACCTCTACGTTATAAAAGTGTTGTAAAGTTTATTGAGTTAAGGTGTGTGGTAGTTTGAAAATTCTCAGGTGATATAGAAATGTCCAGTATTATATTCCTCAGCTATTTTCACATATTAAATGGAATTAAAGTGAGTTATGAAGGCAGGACAACATATCTGTAGTCCTAAAAACAATTCCTTCACACGTGCTTATATGGCCCTTATCTGGTGTATATAACAGGCTGGCAGTTTTCTCAGTGATTTTGAGAAGCACCATGTGTTTTTCATTTTTAATATTTTATGCAAGTTGGTTTAGCATCTCTTGAACTAATGAAACAAATGATTCTAAAATGTAAAAAAATATGACTACTAACTGCATTGCTTTTGAAAATATTTTTTATTGAAAATCAATATTTAAGTGAAAAGAAAATTACCCAATTATGTTGTTCATATCTCATGTAAGGAGCGATAGTGTACAACAGGTGGGGAATTTGTGGCTCTCCAGATGTTGACTTTCAGCTCCCAAGAGCCCTAGCCATTGGTGCTGAGTGTTGTGAGTTGTACTGGAGAACCACATGTTATCCATCACTGGTGTGAGACAAGGGATATGTTCCATTTATCTCTATGTAAGTTTAAAATGGTTAGTTGAAAACTAACAGAGAGAGAAAGATTAGACAAATTAATGGATATAAGTTTATCAACAATTAATATAGTAGTCATCTAACTAGATATCTAGCTAGAATCAATATTCAGAGAGAGTACATTTTGGAATATCAGATGTGTGCATTATGAGACGCTGTTGTCCCGATGTCCTGTTTAATACACTTCCGAGAGGCTGAAGATTGGATTAGACTGACCCCTGGTATAAACAAGGCACTTCATGTGTTCTAATGAATGAGTAGAACATAAACCAATTACAAATTATGAGAGTCCACCTAAACATTCAGAAGAAACATTGCTACTGTAAGATCTGTTCACTAGTGGACTTGGAGAGTGGTGGAGTCTACTTTCAAGGTCTTTAAACAGATGTTAGATTGTCATCTGTCATGAGTATCTTATTTGTGTATTTCTCCTGCAATTGGACTATATGGCCATTCTGGTCATTTGCAACTGTGTGATTCTGAGTTTGTTTTCCTATTGATCCTGGAGACCAGGGTTTGAATCCCAGCTCAGTCATGGAAACCCACTGGGCAAGTCGCAATCTCTGAGCCACAGATGAAGACAGAGCCCCTCTGAGCAAGTCTTGCTAAGAAAACCTTGTGATAGGTTCTCTTTAGAGCTGTCGTTAAGTCATAATTGACTTGAGAAAAGTGAAGTTTATTATTTATTTCAGACCACATAGCCTAACTTACATTTTAGTGGATTGGCTCCAGGTATGTATTAACAAAAAGAGAAAGAGAAAGCTGCCTTTCTCACATGTTCTTTCCCTCTCTGCCAGCTCTAGAGTCCCTTCAGGATGCAAAATGTCATGCAAGGCCCTGCTTAATGGCATGGGATGAGTGAGGAGGAGAAGGCATGTAGTAAAAGCAGAGGGCTGTAGAAAATTGGGGAGAGTAAGGCAAAAATGTCTCTGCTGGGTTTTTCATAAATGTCTCCTTACCTGCCCAGACAAATTTGCTGGATTTCAAGATCCCTGGAATATTTCTGAGTGTTATCTATACAGGAAAATTACATCAGTTTCTGACCACCTCTTGTGCGCTATGGATATTTGAAATGGATATTTGGATCCATTGCATTGAATGTGTGTGTGACCATCTAGCTATTAATTTTTTCTTATATATTTAAAAAAAATTGAATGCAAACAAGTTTTTTAGTTTCTTCTTTAAAATATATTCATGCAGAAATCTTATCTCATGGTTTGATTAAATATAATATGTATACCTGAATCTTCTCTTATCTATCCCATGTATTCTGTAACAACGGCAGTAGTACTGCCCTATCACTCATTACATTATAGAAAGGCACATTTATTTTGTGCTTTCTTTTCCTTCCCTGTAACTAGAAAAGATGGTCTATCTTAATGTTATCTTTAAAGTAAAGGAAGATGTACATTAGGTTTTTAAAAATCTGCCTATTTCCCTTTTATTCTTAAATAAGTATATGTTGATCTTAAATTAATTTTGCAAACTGCTTATGCTTATTACTATTTTTAAACAGACCTTAAAGATCTTGATGTTTCACGTTTTTCTAATGCTCAACCCTATTGTGTATTTTACCATTTATAGGTTAAGGGGCACTAATATTTTTAATTTTGACTTGCGTTGGGAATGTATTTGGATTTGCTATTGGTATATGCCTTGAAGTCAACTACAACTTACAGTGACCATATCATAACATTTTTTTTCTTGGCAAGATTTATTTAGAGAGGTTTGCCATCACTCTCCTCTTAGGCTGCAACCGCACTGCAGAAATAATGCAGGTTGACACCACTTCAACTGCTGTGGCTCAGTCCTGTGGAATTCTGGGAGTTGTACGTTGTTGTGGCACCAGAGCTCTCTGTCAGGCAAAGCTAAATGTCTCACAAAACAACAATTCCTATAATTCCATAGTATGGAGCCATGGCAATTAAAGTGGTGCCAAACCGGATTATTTCTGCAGAGTGAAGGAAGCCTTAGTGTGAGAGTATGACTTGTCCTCAGTCACCTAGTAGGTTTCCATGATTGAGTGGGGCTTCGAACCCTGGTCTCCCACTGACAACAAGGAAAGAACAAAATTCTTTGACAAATGAACTGAAGTGTGAACTATATAATTTGTTCTCCATGCCATACATAAATTGGTTGCATGCCAGTTTACCATGGTAATTGAAACAAAGTCTTATGGTTGTATCTAATTGGTGACTTGACTAAACAATCTTTTATCCAACTGAATGCAGCAGGGAGCGAGGTGTATTTTGACAATTCCCTGTCCCTCATATTACTTCACACTCTCAAAGGTTGCCAACTATATGGAACATATTGGAAGGGGGTGGCTCACTAAAAAATTGGTATCCTTCTCATTCTGCTGACAGAAGGCTCTGCTGGTTTAAAGGGCCCTCCAGCAATAAGCTTGTGTCCAAATTGATACAGCCCATTATAATTATTATGGGAAAGAGCCTAGTTCAGAATATAGCATCTTGGGCCTGTTACAGACGGGTGTAATAGTACGGACTGGGTCCGTACTAGGGTTAGAAATGGGTGTCCCTTCCAGACTCCCCTAACCCTAGTATGGATCGAGTCCATACAAAATGGTGCGCCTGTTCCACACGGGGGCCGCCATTGCTACGTCACCACTGCGCCGCCTCCAAATGAGGCAGCGCAGTAGTGACGTACTGACGCCATGCCAGGGCACATAGAGTGCCCTTTCCGCGGCACCAGAAGGAGCTCCGAAATGGAGCTCCTTCTGGGATTTGCGTTACTGGCGCAGCCTTTAGACGGCTGCGCCAGCAACACAAGACAGAAAGGGGCCGAGCGGTTCCTTTCTGCATGAAGCCCCAAGGACACCCCTTTCCAGGCCACGGGGAAGCGGCCTTTTGTGACGCGCCTTGGAGTGTAAAGAATTATATCAACAATTACCTGTTGATTTTACATATCCTCATAGTGTGACTGAAATGTTGTAATCAACACTGCAGTTGTTCTTTTAAGAACCACAATTCGTCAGCTGGGAATCACATGTCAGATTCACATCTGAGGACAAATTGCAGAATTTTTGTCACAAGGGGGCAGTGTGGGCAGGTGAATCCATCATCCATGAAACCATGTAAAATGCCATTGTTCCATATAATTTGGTGGCTTCTTTACATATTATAACATTTTGGTATTGCGCTAAGGTTACGTGAATAAAGGTTCGGCAAGTAATCTTATTAAAGTTTAGCCTAGAAGATAGTTAAAGCATCAAACTCAGAGATGGGTTAGATTTGTATGTGGTAGCTCTAGCTTTTAATTAGAACCACCATTACAGCTGGTTGGACTTCTTAACCATACAAAAATAGGAGCTGACTTTCTCTTCAATATTGATGATATTGCCTGAGTTTGCAAGACCTGAACAGGGCCATTGATTACAGGATGACTTGTAGATCTCTGGTTCATAGGGTCACCATAGGTTGAAGTTACCTTGATGGCAGTTAACAACAGAAATTGACTTATGACACTGAAGTTTCTGGAATCACATTCATGGTCATTGTATCATTGCAACAGCTGAAAGTTGCCCACCCACATTCAACATACATTTTTTTAGCACTGTAAACAAAAGAATTTCCAAGGCCCTGGGGAGCAGAGCAGGGAGCATGTGAAGATGCCTCCAGGTCTTTCCTGGCAGTGACATGCTTAGGAACAGGCAGTGGCAGTGACTCTTCAGGGTCCTAGCACAGCTGCCTGTCACAACTTGTTTCACGGCTAGGATAGAGTTTGCAGCATCTTTACACACTACTCCACCTTCCAGTGCTTCAGACATCTTTCTTGGGAGAGGGGGTGCATCAGGTAGCTTTTTGGGGTAGTGCTGGGAGATATAGCTATCATGAAAGAGTTGTAGCTGTGTCTCCCGATGCAGGATCTGTGCTGTTCATTGCCTTGAATTGTTGTTTAGAATAATAATTGATAAATCAGATAGTTAACAAGTTGATGACTTCTTAACTTGTGAAAACTGAAAACCTGTGCAGACCGGCCATTAAAGTCAGCCTGGGGGCGGATTCGAGGCATGGAATGCCTCGACTTTGTCCCTATGATGGTGTGATGCTGCGCGCTGCACCACATGGCACACAGAGTCATGACACTCCTCTGTCACTGCGTTTAGATGACGCAGTGCCAAAGGAGCGCCATAAAGGCACGGCATAGCAGTTACGGCGCCCTTTCCAGGGTGCAAAAAGTTGCTGGGGCCTCGATCTGGTGAAGACGGAGGCAGCTGCAGGTTGCCCCTTAGGGGCGATCTGCACAGCCCCTGAAATATCTGTTTAATGTCAGTGTTGAAAATACAACTTACTGGGCTTTTCAAAATATTTTGGATCTTTTAGATATTTTTAAAGTTAGGTAAATAAGGCATTTTCAGGATGTTGTTCTGTAAGACTTGAAAGACAAGAATTCTTTGGTCTGTAATTTTACTTAGAAAATTGTTGTTTGCTATAATTTGAAGTGCTTAATTTCTTAATGATCTTTCATTTAAAAATATTATCCACTACAGATAAGGTCACATGCTTACGGTCTTTGAGAAACTGCTGAGTATGGGTATGATTTAACTAAATATAAGTAGTTCTGCATTGGAAGTAATCAGAAGAAGCCAAAGCATTCCTGGTGTTTGCACTGAACTGAGCGAGACAGAGAAAACATTACATTCGCGACCAAACTATTAGACAAGTAAGAATGTGAATCTTATCTATATATTAACATATTAAATCAAACACAAGTTAAAGCTGTGTTGGTTTCAGTGGCTTATGTATTTTCCAGTGGGATCTTAAAAAGCTTAACTTTGATCTGATCATGCCGTGTGTGTGTGTTTTAAAAAAATAAGGCATTCATATATATTACAGCTTCAGTGGTACATAGATAAAGTGTATTGGAATTATTTAATACGTAGGTTTCATTTGCAGAACTATGAAAGAAAGGCTATGAAAAGAATTCCATGCAATATTTTCAATATTGAAAATAGTCTCAAGGAAAAATTTTCAGTTGTGAAAAATTGCCCAGCATTGTGTAAGATATATAAGTGAAAAAAGCTGAATTTTAATGACACAGATTACTTTCCAGCATTAAAATCAAATCTGTTGTAGAGTAGGCCAAGGCAAGTCTGAAAAACTGGTGGTTTATAAAACTGGGTTACTGTTTAGAAGATTAGTGAGGGTTTAGGAACTTTGGCTGGAATTCTGTCTTTCAGTTACATATTTTTGAAATAATTCCATATTCAGTAATACTACACAGTCTTGATTGTGCATTGTTGTCCTTCCAAACCCACCTTAACAGCTAGCAGGTTCATCAAGTGAAGGAGGTCTGCTCAGCTGTTGATCCGGGTACAGCAGGATGATGTAGAAGTTCTCTCCTGCCAGTGAAAGCAGCTATGGAAATCAGAAGCAGGACTCTTGTCACAATTCCTTGTTGCAGCTTTGCTTGCTGTAGGAGGGGGCTGTAAACATTGTCCACTGTGCCCTGATTGAAACTACCTCCTTTGCTTGATATGACTGCTGGCTGTTAAAGTGGATTTGGATGACTGTGTCTTTGGATGACTTTAGTTACATGTTTGTAGCCAAGAAGACAATGCAGCATATTCTATGCATTTTTGTTAAGGTGAGTATACTCAGAAATGGGGTTTGTTTTATAAATTCAAGCTTTATGTCTGAGATTTTACAGTATATATTGGTATTTCAGGTGTATGTTGGTATTTCAGGTGTATTATATTGTATTTAATACTATACAAGCTTTTGGTGGCTAAATTGGTATACTTTTTGGCATACTGTTGCTCTTCCCCCAACTACACTCATTGTAGTTAAAACTGAACTTGTTACTTCATCAGTATACCCACAAGTTTGGTATTTCTCTTGCTATATTCATTCAGACAACCTGCTCATTCATAGCTATAAAGGTCTGCTCCTAGGTACTTCACTTTAGGCATCTAATGAAGTAGACTTAGGGGCTGAGCAGAAGGGCATGAAAAACTGGGCTGATACTGGTTTTAATGAAAGCAAGTGGAAGTCCCGCTGTCCACATGGCCAGCTCTAGAGGTGGGGCAAACACGCATGGGCTGTCTGCATAATGCAAGCTCAAGTCTCACGGCTCGATTATTTCCCCCCCTTCCTCCATGCATGCATACCATTATATGAACATGCTGCCCTTGGCTGCTAATTACCTCCCTCCTCCCACCTTGCTGCTATCCCATTGGACTGCTTTTCAAGTGTGTGACTGACCGCACAGTTGCATGCATGATACACTGCCTTTTCAGTGCATTTGTGTGCCCAATGACACACTGGAAAAGCACATTCATGGAGGCCTTCTGTGCATGTCTGCTTTCTTCCCCCTTCTCCCCATGTCCCCCCTGATGGATTGTCTGGTTTGTGTATGTTGTAATTACATCCATTGCATTATTGGCAACCTGCTGTGTTTGTCATACTTTTGTGTTTTTGCTTTCCCACATTCCTACATTCATTTTGTGCTGTTCATATACAGTTGCATTGAGGTGAAGTATCAGAGCTTCTTGTAGTTCCGTTTTTTAGCCCTGGAGTGCAGCTTCACCCGGTTTTGCATTGTATGCCAATTAAACAGCTTGACTTCAAGTTAGTTTGAAGCTGCTTTATTTTGCCACTGCAGACAACCCCTTAGTCTACATTATAGCTTATGCAACCAACTTCTTTCAGTTAAGTCTCAAAGGTGCTACAAGGCTATTTTACACACTGATCTAGACTAACATGGTCTTGTGGATACATGGAAATAGTATAATTACATTCATCCCTCCATGTTTGCTGGGGTTAGGGGCACAGGACCCCCATGAATGTGAAAAAAATCAGAAATAACTAAAACACCATGTTTTTACCTGAGTAAACACCTCTCTAGGGATCTCTAGGTCCTCTAGTTCAACTCTGTGGTCAACATCTGCCAGACATTGATCATAGAATTGTGCTGGAGGAGTGTGACTTTTAGTTCAAGTGACCATAGAGTTGTGCTGGAGGACCTAGATATTCCTAGAGAGAACATATTAATAAAGTCCATAAAGGGAGTTGCTATATTAAAAAAAGGGAGTATGAAAAATATCAATATTAAAAATCATTAGGGGATCACTTGATGATTCGTAAGGCAGAACAAAGTGAACTTGAAAATTTGTGTTGTTGTTGTCTGCATTCAAGTAATTTTGACTTATGGTGACCCTCCTAAGGCAAACCTATCATGGGGTTTTCTTGGTAGAATTTGTTTAGAGAGAGTTTGCCCTTGCCTTCCTCTCAGGCTGAGAGAGTGTGAATTGCCTAAGGTGACTTAATGGGTTTCAGTGGCTGATCAGAGGGTTGAATCCTGGTCTCCCTGTGTCTTAGTACAAGTCAAACCACTATACTATGCTGGCTCCTATTCCATCTAATATGTTGCAAATGAAAGCTCAGAACCAGTTGCAGCCTACATTTGTAGGTAATCTCACTGATATGAAATATAATATGTTTACGGTAGTATTATAATCCATCAGTCATGGTAATCATTTAATTTCTGTAATTTTTAGTTAATTAACAACTCATAATATATTGTATAAATACACCCAAGATCCTGTGTTGTTTTAGGGGTAACACAGATGTGTGTTTAGTTAATCTGGATTCCACAGTTACCCAGCTAGGTATCAAGGCTTTGCGTTCAGTCAGTTGGACAGTGATTACCGTAACTAGATCCCCACTGCCTAAATCAAGAGTGTTGAAAGAGCTGTATATTTGCAGAACTAGTGGCTGCACTAGTGAACCCACAAGACCACATTTATGCAACCTCTGGAAAAGTGCAGCTGCTTGCGCAACTAATTTTATGCTAGCACACTGATGTAATAGGATACCAACAATTATCTATATTTATAAATAAATATTTATTTATATTTAAGTATCTTTCAGTTATGTTGACAATGCAAGGATTGGAATTAGTGAGATTAGTACAGTATATTTGTAATAAACAGGGTCTTTAACAGAACATTGCATTATTCCCAACCCTTTCATAGGTGTTCAGGGTTTCAGCTACCTTGGAACAGATGCAAGTATAAAAAAACAAAAGAAGTCAACATTTGTCCTTTGGGATATGTTACTGAATGGCTCAAGATCTTTATGTCCTGTATTCTGTACGTCACGTGGAGTATGTGTGTGTGTTCGTTTCTCAATTTTCATGGTAAACTTTTGGGGCAGGTGGAGACATTGTGTTGGGTAGAGAAAAGTAGTTTGGTTGGCATTTCATATTTTACAGCAAGTTTTTAGTTTCACATATTTGAACTTGTACTAGATAGGGTTAATAGGTTAGCACAAAAGGTTGAATTATAAGGCATTAGGCTTAATTAAGGGAGCGCAGGAGTGGCGGGAGTATGTGACAGCTAAATGGGTTTCCCACAGACTAATGTCAGTTACAGTGCAACCATGCCTCAACTTAAGTGAGTTATTTTGTGCAAAGGGCAATGGTGATTAACAGTCTGACATGCTAGACATTTCTGGCCAATCCCATCTGTTTTAGAGGTTAAGAAAGCACACCTTTATGGGCTGATGGATTGATTTGTGTGCCTGTCTGGTAAAGATTAGAAGTCCAAGGCCAATGCAGTAAATGTCAGTTAAAGAATGTTGCTGTTTCTTACTAGTTTTTTAACTGTCACCTGTTTTGTACTAAGACTAACTGTGCCTATAAAGCTGTTATAGAATAAAAATAACATTTCTCAGCCATGAGAGCAGATGGTGTGAAGTAGAATAGATCCCGTATGATACATTTCCTTAAATTTACTTTAGTGAGCAGCTTACTTTGTAAGACTGCACGTAACATGGACAAAGATATTATGAGGAAATGATTATGAATATTGACTTTTCTGATAGTCACACAATCTATTTCAAACCAAGTGTTTTACATTTTGAGTTCCAGCCCTCACTACAGCAGGGAGAACCCTTTAGCACTTGCCAAGTATGCAGTTGTCTTTCACTCCTTCAAATGAAATGTCTAATGCTCTATGTCTAATGTTCTACTCTAGCTTCAAGTTGTCAGGACGTGAACGTGCCAGGCAGTGATGTTAGTTGTTTGTCCACCTACTTGCTTGCCTTTCTGATTCTTTGCTAGTTCCATGATCTCCTGCACTCTTGCCACCACCATTAACATGCAATGTCTTGAATGTAGCTTCCCATGACATAGCACCTATTTTAAAGAAATAACTATTCTGTATAATGACTCTAGAGTGTGTTCAGAGGAGGGTACCAAAATGGTGAAAGGTCTGGAAGCCATGGCCTTAATAGGGAGTGACTTAGGAAACTGAGGCCTGTTACAGACTGCCAAAATAAAGCTGCTTTGGAGGTATGCTGTTTAAATGATGCATGCATCCAAAGAATCCGGAAGCTGCACCAAAGCTGCCCTCCAGTGCTTAGGAATGGAGTGTGGCTTTGGCGCGACTTCCGGACTCTTAGGACCCATGCATCATTTAAATAGCATACCTCCAAAGAGACCCGAAGCAGCTTTATTTTGGCAGTCTGTAACAGGCCTGAGTGTGATTATTCTGGTGAAGAAAAGGTTAAGGTGTGACATGCTAACCATTTCTAAATATTTGAAGGGATGTCATGTTGAGGATGGAGCAAACATGTTTCCTGCTGCTCCAGAGACAGGACACAAAGCAATAGATTAAAGCTACAGGAAAGGAGATTTTCCATGATGATGGGGAATACAATGGCTTGAACTATCCTCACTTGAGTATTCAGAGTTATCTCTTTTTACTTTAGGCTCTTGTCTAGTTCATTTATAGCTGTTCTTCCCAATCCTAGTCTTCGTCAGTGTCCATTCTGATCAATATTTGAACCAAGGTATGGAAACTCTTTGACTACTTCAATTTTCGCATTGTCAAGGATGAATTCTTGTAGGTCTTTCATGATCATTATTTTTAATGTTTAGCATTAATCCAACCTTGGCACTTTCCTTCCTTGACCTTCTTCAGTAATTGCTCCAGATCTTTGTTGGTTTCTGCTAGTAGTATTGTGTCATCTGTGTATCTTAGGTTAATGTTCCTTCTTCCTCTTTTCACTCCTCCTGTCTCTCACTCTAAGCCTGCTTTGTGTATGATATTATCTGCATACAGGTTGGATAAATGGGGTGATAGTATGCAGCCTTGCCAGTCCCCTTTGCTGATTGGGAACCAGTCTGTTTCTCTGTATTCTGTCCTGATAGGCAGGATGGTCTGATGCAGTAGCGTCATTGGGGTGTGCGGGCGGTACAGCTCACAGCGGGAAACATCCCAGAGAGGGTGACACCTGGTCAAGACCCCCCCTCCTAGCCATGGCTCAGCTTTCCTTGGGAGAATTGGGCCACAGCTAGGAGCCAGGCAAAGTGTGTATGTGCATGCCCCCTACACCTCCTTGGCACAGTAAGTAGGGGTGGGGTGTGCACGCGCACTTGGCCTGGATTCTTGTTGTGGCTCGGTTTGCCTCAGGAGAACTGGGCCACGGCAAGGAGCTGGGCCGAGCGAGCGAGCATGCCCCACTCTGCCCCTCCTTGCCACAGCCCCGTTCTCTCCTGAGGAAAACTGAACAATAATGAGGAGCAGCAGTGTGTGGGTGTGGGTGTGCTGCAGCAAGGAGCCGGGCTGAGTGTGCGCACACCCCCCTCCTTATCACAGCTTGGATTTCCTCAGGGGAGAACCGGGCCATGGCAAGGCGGGGCAGGGAGGCACGTACGGGTAGCCTGGTTGTTCCATGGAAAACAGCTGCAAGAAGGAGGGCAGAAACCCCACCCCTTCTGGACAGAAACCTCAGCCTCCTGAATTGACACCAAACCCTGGAACGCCACTGATTTGATGTTGTGTCACTTCCATTTCTCTAAACCAGTGTTCCCCAAACTGTGCCCTTTAAGAGATTTTGGACTTCAACTCCCAGAAGCCTCAGCCATGTTGGCCAAAATCCCTTAAAGAGCACAGTTTAGGGACCACTGCTCTAAGCACCAGCACCAGCTTTTTGTGATCTATGCAGTCAAAGGCTTTAATGCTGAAGTCAATGAAGCACATGCCAATTTTCTTCTGAAATTCCCTGGTGCTCACCATTATCCAATATATGTTTGCAATGTGATCCCTAGTGCCTCTTCCTTTCTTGAATCCAGCTTATACCTCAGGGATTTCATGCTCCCTATATGATAAGAATGTTTGCTGCAGAATATTGAGCCTGTGATATTAGTGTGATGGTTCTGTAATTACCACAATTGGTCTCTCTCTCTCTTTATGAATGGCAATATATATTGATCACTTTTAGTCTATGGGCCACTGCTTTGTTTCCATATTTGTTGCCAGATTTTAGTTAAAACTAAGCTTGACTCTTTCTCTGTGGACTGTAGCAATTCTTGTATGTCATCTGTTCCTGGGATTTGTTCTTTCCCATTGTTTCGAATATGACTTGTATTTTGCTTTCCAAAACTTGGGGTTCATGTCCATAGGTTTTTTCTTCCCATGTGTCATGTATATGACATATGTACTATGGGCGTAGTCTTAATGAATTGGAACTCTGGAAAATCATGCAGGATTTCCCCTTCCATGCTGGCAGTTCTCTGTGAAAAAGTTGACCTCTACAGATAAGACAACAACAGGAGTGTTGATGGAAGTGTAGGGCCAGCACATTTCCACTCCAACCAAGCTCAGAAGGCTGTTCTTTATTCTCAAAACATTTCCATCTTTTATGTGTCTGCAAGTACACAGACAAACATACGTGTACTGAAGGATGGGAACTACAAATGTAGGGATGTGAGACAATGTAAGGAAATATTTGAGCACATAAATACTGCCTGCAGATAAGTGCATATATGCCAGAGTTTTGAACAGTATGTATGCATGAACAAGCGTGTGAGCAATTTTGAACAGTCCTAATGGCTAACCAATGTTTGCTTCATTCATTTTTCAGTAGGTTGAATGATCTGAAGTTTTATCATTCAAGCATAAAGGTTGATAGTTAGAGATTATAACTATTTAAAACTTCTAATTTTTTTCATCAACAACTTTTAATTATAACCTAACCTAAGCAAATGACTCATCCTGCCATATTTATTATTTTTCCAGGATGGATGGATTTTGTATAAGGTTGTACATTGTCTGAACTCATTGTATGCTATGTATTGTAATGACAGAACCATCAAAAATCTTCAGTCACACCATGCATACATATGTTAAGAAGGCTATTTGCTCCCAGAATATACTCAACTATAAGTCAAAAAATGTATGCCCCAAAATGAACTCCAAAATCCTGGGTAGACTTATGGAAGGGTCAATGAGTTAATGCTAATAAATTTTGTGAAAGAAGAAGTGCCCACCTTCCTCTGTAGCCTTGTAACGGCTCCCTGTTTGAAGCCCTGGCACCGACTCTCCTCTCCTCCTCTCTCCCTCTGTGTGTGTGTCTGTTTCCCAGGCTCTCAGCCTTCCTGCCGAGGCAGACCTAACAAGCTGCTGCTAAGGAAAGGGACACACAGAAAGTATGCCCAGGCTTGTATCCCGTTTTGCCTGGAAGTCCTGGGGGTGAGAAGGGCCTGGGGGTGTCCTGGGGGTGAAAAGCAGAGAGAGAAAGGTTTGTCCTCCATTTCTGCTAACTATGAGCCTTGGAGTCCTGGGGGTGAAAAGCAGAGAGAGAAAGGTCTGTCCTCCATTTCTGCAAGCTATGAGCCTTGGAGTCCTGGGGGTGACAAGCAGAGAAACAGTGGGGTCTGTCCTCTTTTTTGCAAGTCATGTGCCTTGGAGATGCTTTTGGTAAGGGGAAGTGTGTGTGTGTGTGTGTGTGTGCGTGCGTGCGCGCACGCTGAGGTTTGTTTCCCCTTTTCCATGCTGAGACTGATGCTTGGGAGAGGTCCAGAGGGAGATATAAGGAGGGAAGTGGTGCTTTGCTCCCCCCCTTTAGATTTTTGTAACATCCTCCAGTGTTTGCCCCTCGACTTATCCATGGGTCATATCAAAACCCATGATTTTGGATCCAAAAACTGCCCTCGACTTATACATGAGGTCGACTTATACATGACTATATACGGTATGGCATGACAGACAGTAACTACTGATACAAAGTATAGTACAACAAAAAGCTACTTAATAGCAACATACCCTATGATTTCAGAGTACTAGCTGTTTTCAAGTACTTGAAATAAATACTGGAACTAGTCAAGCCCTTTGCACATGTCAGACTTTGTAAACTTGGGGAAGTAACATGTCTTCGACTTCAGACCTAATAATATATTGTTCAGCAGAAGTAGATATTGTTCAAGGTTCATGCACAGGAAGACTAATTAAAAACAGGTGGAGGTCAAATTATATTGCTATATATACTTTGAATGTACTGTATATATTTTGACTGCTGTGTGTTGTGTTGAGGCTTCAGAATTTGTACTATACCTTTATTTATAAAGGAATAGAAATTGTTAGGCTATAATTATTGATTCTCAATTATTGTGGCATACTCATTCTGTAAAAATAAAACATTAAAACATGTATATACATAAACCAGAGCTGCAACTTTGAATTGCCCAAACAGTTGGTTTTAAGCTTTTCTGAGTGATTAAAGTTAGATTCCTTCCAACAAATCTGGCTTGCTCTTCTGTAACTATTTTGAAGCACCAAAGACAGAATATAAAAGAGGCTTCTGGACCATGTGCTGAGTATGTGCAATGGATTAATAAATTATCAGCTTCAGACTTGTTTCTAGGATCAGTTAAGCAGGAGATGGCAAATGAACTGGCACTATGGACTACTAAACTCTGTTGCAAAAGAAAATGGGGAATGGTGACATTGAAAAGATGTTCATGTGCTGCATTGATATAGCTACAAGAAGCTGTAAAACATGATTCAGTAATAGTGCACTTCTGTGCTTTTCTACATAGATGTAAGTGTTGCTGGGTTCAATAGGCCTCATTTCCATGGTAGAAGCATATAAAATTGCAGCGTAAGGCTACTGTTTATCTTTTACCTAATTAGCAGCTTTGACTAGAGGAGACTAGTGGCTAAGTTGGTGATATATCAACCCCAGTGTTTCTCCGTCACCCAGTATGAACACAGTTCTACAGAGGTAATTAAAAATGAAGCTCCTCTCCCACTACTGATTGAAGCACCTTATAAAATCATAGAAGAAACATTTTTTTTAATCAAACCAAAGATCATCATTGGATGAACCTAAATTCTACAGTTGTAAGAAAAAGGAGAAAAACTTATTTAGGGGCTGTACAAACAGCCCCAAAGTAGTGACCTCCAGCCACCCCTGCTTCAGGCAGATTGGGGCTGCGACAGCCTCACACCATCACCCTGATCTGGCCTTTCCAGGGCATGAAAAGGAACTGCAAAAAGCGGATCCTTTTTGCACCTTGGAAAGAGCGCCATAGCTGCATTGCTCCCACTTTACGGCACTGCTTTGGTGCTGTGTCGTACAGTATGTACGCAGGGCTGGAGGAGTGCCATGATACTGTGTGCCATGTGGAGTAGTGTGTGGCGTCATGGTACCCTGGGGGGTGGAGTCAGGGCGTGCATCATCTGGATGTGATGCCCTGACCCCGCCTGTAGGCCGGCCTTTCAGGCCGGTTTGAACAGACCCTTAATCTACTTTCTTCACACTATACATAATTTTATTAACATTTTGCCCTTTTAGTTGCCTTTTTATAAATGTATAAGGTCTAGAATATTGCTAGCTTTCTTTATAGGGATGGGGATGCAGCCCTTTGAAGTGACACATGGAAAGGCAAACTTGGCATCTTCCTAGGGCCCCAGATTTTAGTTCCCCACCTGTCCTGCATAAAATCCCGCCTGTATCATGTATGATCTCTTACCTGTTTTATCAAAGACATTCCTCCCCGCATAAACAGAGATAGAGGGGTTTTACCTTCTGAAGCTAAGGCTGCTCCATGAATACAGCCATTTTGTTTTAGTAAGGGAGAAAAGGAGGAGGGTTTCACAATTTTGTGTCACAGTAACATTTCAGCAGAGTATAGAAAATAGTGTCCTTTAGCCTTATCCACTGGTTGCAATTAGAAGCCAAAGAAAGGAGAAGTTGGCATTGGAAAGTAATTGAGTTATTGAACAGAGTATCTACTTAAGGCAGGATGGATGTCTCTCTCAGCCCCCACCCCCAACAGCTGCATAAGGCAAGAGCCCTATAAACACCCGAGAGCAAGTTCTATTGAATATAGTAGGCTCCCCCCCACACACACACAGTAAACATGCATAGGATTGTTCCTTTCCCACACTCCACATAAGCAGCACCTGGCTAATAGCGGAGTGTCATAGTATGATAGTGTGGAACTCTGAAGTTCAGAGGAAATGTGCCAGAAATACATTTGCTGGGGCTGCACAACAGAAAAGGTCTACTGTTATCATGCCCTACTTTCAAGCTTTGCAGAGGCATTTCAGGCAAGTCCTCTGTAGCTTGTGGGATATGCTGCAAGATTAATATCCCAAAAGCTTGTATCTTTGCACCTTGAAGGAGCATTGATTCCACAGAGTTCTTGACTAAGATCACATCCCTCCCACAATATGATTAACATCAAGACAAATGTGTGCTTTGGCAGCCTTTCAGCATATTAATAAGTAGAATTCTATATATATTTACCTACTATATGTGTAGCGTTTCACTTAATTCTCATTAGACCTTTAACTGTTGCATGTGTCAGGGAATTATTCTAAAACTCAGAATACTCGGAATATATATACTCTTCGATACAAGAAGAATGTCTGTTAGATTTTACACTAATTTCAGTAGAATATAAAATTAGTAGAGATTTGCTTGAGAAAGTTTACTCTCCCAGAAAGTTCAAAAGGTGTGTTTTTGTTAAATAGGGTACTAGAGAATACAATTTCAAATAATTAATCACTACACCATTATTTGTAAGTGAGCTGGCTGGCCCCAGTACACCATATATCTTTGCTACCATGATAACATACAGAATACTGAGGGGTAAGGAGTTAGTCTGTTTAGATTTCTATAAGAGAATCCCATATGGAGATTAATGTAAGTACTGTACTTTAACTCTTATTCAAAAAACAAACCATCCGCTTTTCTGAGTAGAGTGTCAAAAGATGAAAGTCAGTTCCAGGAGCACCTACAAGAAGCAACACCCCTCTCTACTCTCTCTTCTGTAGTACTCCTGATCTTTTTGAATGCCTGGGTGGAAAAATGGCAGGAGTGGTGTTTCTTTGACATTTTTCCTCAAAAGAGCTCCAAGAGGAATTGGACTTTGAAGGATTTGATTAAGACATTTGTGTATGTTTGTCAGCTTCTCTGGGTTAAAATTAGGCAAAGTTGTCAAGTTAAAGGTTGTAATCACTGCTAAAGTAGTCGCCATTTTCTTTGCTTTGCCTTCACATCCTTCTTGACAAGTGGACATTTTCTTAGTCCCACCTGCACCTAGTTATCAGCCTCACACATTGCACAACCACCATTTACTGTAGTTCCCTACTCATCTATCCAGCAGCCTTTGGGGTGAGAACAAACAGTTAGGCCTGCCAGAATATTATAAGTTCTTTGGCATCATTTTCCTTTGCTTCATCCTTTTCATCCTTTGTTAAATATCTCTATGTTTTACCCTTGACTTAACCTGGGTCAATTTTGGTCCCAGAATGTGCCCTCAATTTATACATGAGATTGGCTTGTAGTAGAGTATATATGGTATATCATACGGTAGTTAATGTACTTATTAAAAAAACAGTAGGTCCCCCATATGGTTTCATTTTTCCAAAATTCAGTATGGTCCAAAAATATTTGCAATTTAATTGAAATTCAATGGAAATTGAAATAATAAAGGGAAATACATAAGCAGAATGTAAATTCCTGTACAGTATTATGCTGAAAACAATATTCAATGGAAAAATCTAAGAAATGGCACCGTTTGCTTGTGCTCTCGCACTGCACTGTCTCTCATTGGCCAAGCTGTGTTTATTTTTATTTTTAAACTTTTTTTGCTGTATGAATGTACCCTGTGCTACCCACTTGCTTAGTAGGCCTGTCAGTTGTAAGATCCAAATGAGGTATAGTGTCCATATGTAAATCTTTTCTGTTTGTACAATCAGTAAAGTGCTTGTGGTGGATGGAGAAGTCAAGGAACATAATTGCCATCAATAGGAAAGTGTTAACTGACAATGTGGACCTTTTATAGAACTTTGCTGAAGTGTTTCAAATTGCACAGACATTAAAGGAAAAAAATATGGAATGTGATTCTTGGATGGAATGAAGAATGACCAGTAGGATCATCTTATATTACAACCTTCACAGCAATATTCTGATGAGTTAATAATAATAATAAAGTTAATAATTTTATAAATAAAAGTTAATAATAATAATTAAAATGCTCCTGTAAAAGCCTTCAGCAACACAATCTTCAGAGGATCACCAACCAGTGACACTATCTGCTTCTGACTTCGACATCTAACCCATCAACACTGTACTGGCACTACAATCCAGGACCTCCTTCTAATGAAGCCTGGTCTTTAAACGATACATCAGAAGATCAGTACCAGCTTTGACACTATGGCATTAAGACACTCTGCATATGGAAACATTTTGTTCTCATCTCGTTTTTGACCACATGTTCTTTTTCATCTTTCTATCAGTAGTGTGCTGGCTAGGACTGCAAATGGTGCTACAAAGTCTTTCCTCTTTTGGATTCTAAAGTTCTGTCCAATTTCAGGGATTCCTATCCAATCTGCATACTTATATCGATATCTGCATTATTCATCTCATTGAAAACAATGAATTTTGCTATCCATGGTAAGTCTGGAAACATGTCCCTGTGGATACAGGGAACCTACTGTGTGTCTCCTCACACCACAACACCTTCCTGCTTCCCTTCATATCTGTTTTGGCCACTATTGACAGTTGCCACCCAAGTTTGCAGTGTTTATCAGCTTGTTATCTACCTGTCAGCTAAGGCTATCACTTGACAGATCTCAGTCAATTAATTACTAAAGCCCCAAATTCAAAATATTAGCATGTAGTATATTTTTCATAATTATTTTTCACAAACAAAATAACAACTAGTTCTAATATTTTCAGTCTTGCTGTTATTCACCATAGGACATGAGTCTTGTCCCTGGCAGGCTAGTGATGCATGGAAGATTGAAAGCATCAGTACATAATATTTAATATGACATGCTAGCCATCCTGGAAGTCATAACCCAAGATTTATGGAACTGATTATAATAAAGAAAAACGCTTTGAACACGCTCAGTTATCCCCTACCCACACCTATTCTGTTTTCAGATGGTAAAATTAACCCCTCAGGTCGATATGTTCTATCAGAAAATGGGACATACCCAGAATCCTTTGAGACAGTAGCTCATTCCCAACAGGGGGTATGTAGTTTGACTTGTCATCTCAGCTCCCAGGTCACTGCAAGCCCTCTCAGATTATTTTAAATTTCCTATTTAGAAGGGTTAGGCAAGGAGATGGGAAAAAGGGAATAAGTTCAACATACTGGATGACCTCAGGAGACATGGGGGCAATGCCCAATTAATCAAGCCCCATAATTTAATGGAGCCCAATAATGTTAATCAATTAATTGACCTAATTAATTGACTAATGTGACAGCATTAATTTTAACATGTGTTACTTCCACATAGTTGGAACAGGCTAACAAGTGAAGAATACAGAATGTCTGCCTTTTATATGTTTTATTCTATATTTGTGATGATTTACTCAAACTGAACAAACTGATTTTGCACAAGTACTTACAGAAGTGGTTATTTTAAATCACATACGTTCAAATGGTTAAATGTAATTCTATTTTCCCTCTCCCTCCAAAAACCCCCCATCAGATGGATATCCATTGCTTTTGGAGGAAATAAAAGGGTAATTTACCATGAAGTATTGAGCTGGTATTATCATGCTTACTTTAAAATAAGCCAAGGGTCAAACTACATGTTACGTTAAAGACTTGGTTAGGTGGTACGCAGTGGCTTAGTGGTTAAGATGCTAATTCTGATTATCGGAATTCAGTTTGGGCCCAAGTGCCGTGTGATTGGGTGAGCACCCATCACTAGTCCCAGCTTCTGCCAACCTAGCATTTTGAAAGTGTGCAAATGCAAGTAGATAAATAGGTACCACGTTGGTGGGAAGGTAACAGCATTCCATTCAGTCATGCTAGCCACATGACCACCAGAGTCATGTTTGGACAACACTGGCTCTTTGGCTTACTAAGAGAGATATGCGCACGTACACACACACACACACACACACACACACACACAGTCAGTCAGTCACAACTAGACATTCATGTCAAGGGGAACCTTTTACCTTTTTAAGTAGGTGAATCTTCCCCCCCCCCCCTTTTCTCTTTTTACGTTTCCTTATTAAAATTATTCCACTCCTGGAGTTCTTCTCAGTGCTAAGTTTAACAATAATTCCAATTTTATGTAGCTTCAGGGCTGAAAGAGTTCCCAGTAGTTCACTGGGAACTTTTTGTATGCCTAGGGAGCTTTGTATTCTTGGACTCTGTGAAACTGGAGCTGTGGAGGGAACAATAACCCTTTTCTCTCAACAAATGGATGCTATCTACATCTCTTTTACTTACCTATTTACTTGTTTCATGGATATATCTATCAGTCCACCGTCAGCCCCAAAGAAATACTGAACAGACAAAAACACTAAATCTACAAATAAAAACATTTAAAAACAGCTTAAACAACTCCTTAAAATAGTTTAATGGAACACACAGTTTTGGCCCTAAGACAGCAGTTCTGTGCATGGTTACATTAACTTATTTTCAAGTATGTGTGTGTATAAATTAGTAATACTGGGCTCATCCCTGAGTCACTTATCTCTCTCTCTCTCTCTCTCATATATATATATATATATATATATTTCTAGAAACATGATATCTAGCATTATATTTAAGCATAGCTATTCTCATCTTCACCAAATAATTAATAAACTGTAGCTTGTTATCTTTACATACAAAATTAGTTTTTAGCTAAATTTAGCTTTATAGGAAACAGTCATTTAGATGATAAGAGACAGTCATATTTTATATTATTTCATAAAGTTATCTAGCAAATCTTGCATTTATGAAGAGTGGTTCTCTTTCACCTGGCTGTCCACAACAAAGTCCCATTAAAACTTTGTACTCACAAAATGCAATAATCTTGCATAAAAAAAATGACAAATTAAGAAAACATATTTGCTGATTTTATAGAAGGAAACTTTAAAACATGTCTGAGAACAGTAAATGCTTTATGTTATAAAGAAAACATGATTCTTCCTATTCTTTGCTTTTGCAAAGTCAGCTTTTAAAATCACATTTGTAATTTCAATAGTTGGCTGGGTGGCCTAATTCCCCTTAATAAGAATGCTTCTTGTAATTTGATAGCAGATTTAAGTATAGCGTCTATCAGGATTATTGAAGAAAAAAGCCATGTGCTTCAATCTTCAACCCTGCAATAGTATGATAGGACTTTAAAGGACTGGAAAATTAATCCCAGCTACAGTGACTAAAGGAAAAAGGTAATCAGTGGCTTCACACACTAGCCCCATCAACTGTAATACACATCCTTCCTCATCTCCCACTTATAGTCTTTTAACACTCTGCAAATTCATAAAGACTCCGTAAAGGTGAACAAATTTTACTTGCCTTATGGTTTTGAGGACTAAAGCTAACTCCACCAGATATGTGACGTGTTAGTTGGCTTTTATTTATAGACAAGCACGGATGATAAGGTGCTGTGGGGGAACTGAAATGCAAAACAGTAATCATGATCTTGGTTGTAGTTGGTAAGATCTGAAAACATGGGGCTGAAGCACATGGTCCAGAAGGAGTGGCCTCTGACCACTCCAGTCCTAATAGCACCAGGACTGCAGGAGCCACATAGCCTGCTTACAAAGTGGGCCACCACCGCAGGTCCCAAGGCAGCAGTGCAAGGAGTAAATTATCTCTGCTTCATTTTGGGCTGGCTTTTATTCTCCTGGCACAGAAGCACCACTTCTGGACGTTTTGGGGGCATGTGTCATCTAAATACCATACTCCCAAAGCAACCAGAAGCCTCTTTATTTGGCCCATGCATTTTGGGGCATGGACATTCTAATATAGACAAACTCACATATGTGATTGGATGAAAATTAGCTTACTTGCTAATTAGCTTACTTGCTGTTCACCGCTATGATCTTTGGAATAGTGGTATATAAATAAAACAAATTATTATTATTATTAAAAGCTTTTACCCGATCTAAGTTACAAGATAATAATTTTAACCTCAATATCGTATACATATGATTATCTAAGCCACTACACTGCGTTCCATCTTCATAAAACATGCTCACAAAAACAGTAAATTTCATCTGAACTTAGGAGGATGTTCACACATTTATCATGTTAAGACCCATAGTTTTCATATGTGTGATGCTATCCAGCAGATATGCATGCATCACTTCCTGCAATGGTATTTATAAAAACACCATACTGTACCACTTTGCATACTGGTGTTACGTGACATAGTATCTCTATATAGGATCCATTCTTGCTAAAGCCTGTTTGAAACTTTCTCATTTGAACCAAAGATCTTCAAGGAAAGTCTTTCTCTCTGTCCTGCCAACATCACAGGCTCACATAGTGAGAGTCTTCTCAGTGACTTATCCCATCTTCCTCTGGAACTCCTTTCCACAGGAGACCAGGTTGGCCTCCTCCCTGCTTTCCTTTCACTGGCAAGCAAATAGATTTTTATACAAGCAAGCTTTTAATGGTTAAGCAGGGACAATCCTTATTTAGATGTATGTTTTATCTATTTTTAACTTTAAAATGATTTTATAGTGTTTAATATGGGGAATTTTTAATTGTTTTAACATTTTTATTGTAAATGTTTTTAATTTGTTATCTCTTGAAGCTGCCTTGGATCCCACCCTGGGATTAAGTACATAAATAATAAATAATAATAAAATATGGCTACTGTGGCTGCTAACATTTAATTTAATTTACATAGCTATGTAACAATGTTTATTGTTTCTTCTGCTATGCCTAGGAACTATAGCAGAGCTAAGAAACAAAAAACCATTGATTACCAAATCACAAAATTTTATTTTAATTTATGGAGTTTAATAACACATTTTTATAGCTTGGACAGTGTGCAGTAATGTTGCAGAATATAGATATATTTCTTTAATAAAGAAAACTGCAGCACCCTGAGGTGAAATAAATGTATTATTTGCATTTCCAAAGATTTTTGTCTTTAAAGACTAAATAAAAGCTTTACCAAAGTGTCTTGGGCAATAAAATTTAACCATAGCTGACCTTCTGTATTAAGTAAACAAACCTTTCTAGCCAGTGTGCTTCCCTCTGAACTCTGCAAGATGATAAGCAATACCTTAATTACATTCATTTACATGACTTTGAAATTGTTCCAGACTGAAGTCAATGGCTACAAGGTCATACCATATGGAGAAATAGGGAGAGGCAGACACATAACTTGGGGTAGTTTATATAAGACACGCATGCAAGTTTTTTTCTTCGGGGTTATTGCAAACACATTTCTTAAATGGGCTATGTTTTGCATCATATTTATGTGGAAAACAAATATTTTAATAGCTGAAATTATAATGTAAATCTTCTTTTGTTGAAATGAAAAACTGGAATTTAGGATTCTTAATATCCAATAGCCAATGCAGCAGTCTGAATATTTTATGCAAATGTTGCAATACTACTGACTGGAAGGCAGTATTTGAAATCAAGGTTACTGTGCACTAGCTGTGTGGAACACAAAATACTGTATAGACCTATGTTTTTTTACTCTATCGGTTGATTGCATTACATCAATACACTTGTAAAGTGGGGAAAATCAAAATATTCATGCTGCTAATGCTGTTAAATTCTATTGTATTTGATATGGACACGAATAAAAACTGCTGTAAAACTCCTTTCCTCTCCAGGGTCTAACTCCTGCCTAAGTATAAAGGAACAGAGAGAGCTTCTATTCTTTTTTGATTAAGGACTCCCACTAATATTTTTTAAAAATATTTCTATTAATTTCCCTTTAATAAAAATACTTCTACCAAACACAACAAAAATTAAAGTTAACCCATCACAGTGTTTTAAATTAATCCAAAGTATGATCCATCTTACATTTTGGTATTCACTGGAATGACTTCTTTCCAGGAAAAAGTTAACAGAATGCTTGTTCTCCTCCTCCTTTTCACCACTCCAACCATTTAAACAACATATTTTTCCAGCATGTTCAAATTGTGGTAAAGTATGGTTCCTGCTGCCAGCTAACGGTGTGAAAGTAAACCATTTCATCCTTGATGACAAATCAGATTTCAGCAAAATGGTCTATTGCCTACAAATGATTGCCAGCCTGCAAGAATCAGTCAGTACAAAATACAAAACAAGGAACTTAGCCATAGTTTTCAAAAGACCAGAATGCTTAACTGAAAAAAGCAGTCTAACAGCCCTTAAAGACTAAGAGAAGACTCTCATTGTCAGGGTTCAATATATCACATGAGTAAGAATAGTAAAAAAAAGTCAGCCTATGTCAGAGTCATGTTAAACAATATTCCTTAAGGAAATGGTATACAGTGAGCCCTCCACATTCGCAGGGGTTGGGGTATGAAAGTGGGGAAAATGTGACAACAAGAGGTAGCAGTGGAATTGGTTGCAAGGTCCATACACTACAGGTCTGCAAAGTGGGTAGCTGGTGGCCAGGCACACCCCCCCCCCCCCCCCGTGCAGCTGCTATGTGCACATTCACAGTACAGTGCACCCTTCTTTTACACGGGGATCCATTACGCCCCCTCGCGTAAAAGAAAAAGTGCATATGCTCGAGCCCTGTTACAAGTAATGGGGCTCATGCTGGCGGCAGCGTGTGCATGCCACGGACGCGTGCACCAATATGTTTTCTGGTGCGTGCCGCTGCTTCTTCCTGTGCTGCTTTCAGCAGCGTATAATGCGCCCGTGTATGACACAGGTGCACTGTACAGCTTCAACCTGAGGTGAGGGGACCATATTGTGCACCTGCTGGCTAGGTACCCCTCCCCAGAGCTGCCACGTATTCATTCATACAATAGCTTCAAGCTTCAGGAGAGAGGAGCACACAGAATTTGTGTCTGGCAGCTGCGTTGCCACTGCCACCACTCTCTTGTGAAGAGACTGGGAAGTTGCTGTCTCTTTTTAAGTCTCTAAAGGTGTTGTTGCAGAGATTGTAATCCTAAAGCAGGGGTAGGCAACCTTTTTGGGCCGGGGGCCGGGTTGCTGTCCCTCAGACAACTGGGGGGCCGAAGCCAATAAATAAATAAATAAATAATTTAAAAAATTAAATAAATAAATAAACCGGTACAAATGTAGGACAAAATTTTCAAATGGAGGGCACTTTTTAAATAAAAAATGGAGGACACGCAAAAAAATTTGCTGATTTTAAAAAAAATGTTAAGATAAATGCATGTTTCTGAGGCTTCTATAGACAATTGCCCCACCATGCCCCTCGTACGAGACGCCAAAGGCCCCGGCGGCAATCGGCGGCAGAACCGGGCTGGGGCCGGTCCCAAGGCCTCGCCGGGCCGCATCCGGCCCGCGGGCCGCAGGTTGCCTACCCCTGTCCTAAAGTGACCATATGGATCAATTTTATGCTACATTTGATTCCTATATCGTAGTCCGTACTTTTGTTCTTTAATGGTCCACTTCAGGAAATTTCTGTAATGTCCACATTGCTGGTTGTCAGTTTCTTCTTCTCTTCTTCTGAAGGGGTTTTAACAAATTTCTCCAACTCTTCATTGGTCAATACTTTCCCATGCACTTCAATGTGTTCCTCCATTTCCTCATCTATCAGAAGTTCTTATTGATTGTACAAGCACAAGAATTTTACAGAAGGGCACTGTATTGTGATTGGATCATACAACAGAGAGTACCATTAAGCAACTAGGTAGAATAGAGCATGTGGCTACAGGGGAAAAAAGAGAGAGAGAGAAGAGCAAGAGCAAATGGGGTGTCATTTCTTGGATTTTCCATTCAATACAGTTTTCAGTGTAATACAATACAGGAATTTACATTCTGCTTATATATTTGCATTTATCTTTTCAGATTCTTCTGAATTTCAATTAAATTGCAAATATTTTTGGACCATACTGAATAGCAGATAAGTGAAACTGCAGATACTGAACTCATGGATTGGAGGGTCTGCAAAAACATGAAACATTTAATCTATCGTAGAGCTCCCTGAGGATTGAGCATGTTCATTAACCTCAGAATGTTGCATATAACTCAAAAAAGCACATTCTGTGTAGCCTTCATATGCATAATGTATACCTTTCACATGTTTGGTAGTAATGATAGGATTTTGTATCTTTAAAAAGAATATCTTCCATATGAGATTTTGAAATCTGAATTATGAGATTAATGTTAAACTATTTCTTTGGGATATTTGTTTTGAGAACAATTTCTTTATTTTTCTATACACCTCCTCAAAAGGCATTTTAATATTATTTTATAAGTAAGCAGTGATCAGCATTTTTAAAACTAATGTATTAAAATGACTGACATCAGCTAAAATTCATTGGAGGTACTTGTTTAATCTGCCTTGAAACAGCAGTTGCAAACTCTTTGACAGGCTGTTTGAAATGCTGTCTAATTTTTAATGTGTAGTTGAGAGGAACTTGCATATTTTTGTGCTGAAATGCTAGTTTCCAGGAGTACGGCAATACATGGAACAAGATTCTTGTTTTGTGTATTGCTGTAGTTGCAAACTAGCAACAGTATACAATGCAGACTTCCCTTTGTTCCCTTCCCCCTTCATTTGTGTTCTAAGCAGCAGCACTGTTCCTGCTGTATGTATGCTATATGTATGCTAAATTAATTTAGGGGAAAATGAAATCATTATGGCATGTCGAGCCTCCTAAGGTCTGTTTATTCATGAATTCAGCACACTGTAATATAGTAAGAATGTCTTTATCAGATTAAATAGTGGATTAATAGATGAAGCCAAATGTATCACAACAAGAAATAATACCTAGCCTCGAACCTGAAAATATGAAATAATTTGTTTTGTTTTAATTTGTTTTATTTATATACCACTATTCCAAGGATCATAGTGGTGAACAGCAAGTAAGCTAATTAGCAAGTAAGCTAATAGTTTTGTGCCTCCAGATGTGCCCTTTGTTCAGACCTCCAGATGCTCTACTGCAATAGCAATAGCAAGTACATTTCTATACTGCTTATCAGTGCACTTAAGCACTCCTTAAGTGGTATACAAAGTGTAAACTAATTGCCTCCAACGAACTGGGTACTCATTTTAGCAACCTCGGAAGGTTTGTGAGTGGCTGCAGTACAGAAATTTAACCACTGCGCTACCAGGGCTCTTCAAACTGTTCACAAACTATAGGAAATTAAATATCAAATATTTTACTACAAACAATTTGTGCTGATCTTTAGAAACCCAGTTGGTATATATACATGTATTTTAATACATTAGATACCTATTTAGAGAGATTTCCTGGGCATAGGAGATTATGATTCCTAACTCTGAAATAGAAAAGGAGTCACAGGAATCTTGGTCATACACTTGTCCCTTCAGGTCTTACTCTTGGCTGCAAGCAGCACCTACATTCCTGATCTCCTCTGTTGTTGTTATGTATCTTCAAGTTGTTTCTGACTTACGGGGACCCTAAGATGAACCTGTAATAGGGCTTTCTTGGCAAGATTTGTTCAGAGAAGGTTTGCCGTTGCCTTCCCCTGAGGCTGAGAGCATGTGACTTGCCCAAGGTCATCCAGTGGGTTTCATGGCTGAGCTGGGAATCCAGTCCTGGTCTTCATAATTATAGGCTAATACTCAAACTACTATGTCACACTGGTCTTTAAATACAAACACATAATCATTATCTTTATAATAATACACACATTTTGGTAATCCTATTAAATCTTTTAAAGCTAACATAAGTTAGAATTTTAGCATATCTTTTTAAAAATGCTGTTTCTCTAGGTTTCATATAGGTAATAATGATGTGTGTCTCAAAAGAATTAATCATGCAATTTTTCATTTGTGCTACGTTGTATCTATCCAATCTGCGATAACTTTTAATGTCAGGGAGACCCCCACTTTGAAGAAAGAGAGATCATTAATGTTCATTTGGATTCCATTGTATGTAATCATATCTCTTAAAAACTCTATTGCAATATCAGCCATTATTTCTCTTTCAGCATTTAACATGCACCTTGAAATCTTTAGAGCTTATGCTAAGGATATGTCTCTTAAGATGGAAACCTATGTTTATGTGGGACTAAACAGCAGTGGGAGAATTCAACATTCTTAATTTGCTTGCTGGATTGCAAACGAAAACTATCCATTATTCTGACATTTTGCAGTAAATACAGTTAGCCCGCTGTATTCATGGGTTCTTTATCCACGGATTCAACCATCCACAGCCTGAAAATACTGAAAAAAATATAAATTCCAAAAAGCAAATCTTGATTTTACCATTTTATACAGGGGACACCATTTTACTGTGCCATTCTATTTAATGGGACTTTAAGGTTCATGGATTTTCAAAAAATATAGTTGTATTAGTCTGTAGAATCAGTATGTAGAAGGATCTTGTAGCACCTTTGAGGCTAATTGAAAGAAAGAAGTTGTCCCTCTCCCCAAACCTGACACTTGCCCACCCCTGGTATATTGGATTGAGCTCAGTAAGGACATACTTCTGAGCAGGAATTTATAGACTGTTTAGGTTCAGTTCAGTTTCAAGTGTCAACCTGAAAGCAAAAACATTTTATTCCAAAACATGAGCTTATCATTATGAAAATTCCTTTATGCATTAAGAATAACAGAAGAGACATACTGGGTTAGACCAAAAGGGCTCACAGTCTGTCATTTTCCCACTGTGGTCAAACTAATGCCTATGGGAAATCTACAACCAGGGCACATGACTCTTTCCTACTTGTGTTCCTCTTTTGCTAGTACTTAAAGGCATGCTGCCTTTAACTCTGGAGATAACATGTAGTCATCATTACTAACAGTCATTGATACCCTTATCTTTCTTGAATTTAATGATCATTTTCGGAGGATCCAAATCTGTAGCCATTATCTCATCCCATTATAGTGGGCTGTGAGCTTGATGAGG
Source organism: Sceloporus undulatus (assembly GCF_019175285.1). Lineage (NCBI taxonomy): Eukaryota > Metazoa > Chordata > Lepidosauria > Squamata > Phrynosomatidae > Sceloporus > Sceloporus undulatus. The sequence continues at coordinate 57,316,860 of NC_056524.1, read as the reverse complement.
AGATTACTTTGTTTTATCTTAATAAATCTTCCACCATCCAACCTCTGCCATTTCCCTCTTCCTCTATGTTTCTCTTTGGGAGTGAAGCCAAATATTGTAACTTTTCATCACAGGAGGGTTGTCTGAGCCCTTTCATCATTTGGGTTCCCTTTTTATGACTCTCCTTTCATCACTACAGTGTGCATTCTGAAGTGTTTTCCTTTATAATAGTAACACTTCTCAATAAATAGAGACCCAATGCATTGAATAAGAGCTTAGGGCTGTTTGCCTGTGGCACCTTACATCTTTAATGTGATATACAACCATTAAATTAATTTTCACTCTGAAAAAGATAGCACCTCATCTCATCTGACTTTTGTCTCTGTGAATGGAGCTAGAAGGTCACTGTTAACATTCATCAGTATGTATCAGATGTGTTACATTTATGTTGCACATGACAGTAAATTGGAGCACCTTTTAAACTTTAAATGAAAATGTTTTTCTATTGGAATGAAGGTTTCCACCACTCCCCTCGGTTCCAGGTGGTGTCTTATGGGAAGACATACTGAAAGATCTTAATTCATAGTAAGTATTGACAGACCTCTGGTCTATGAACATGTATGCAATGTATATGTTGTTGAGGATTAGAGGCTGTGCAGACCGACATCTTTGCCGGCCTGGGGCGGATCAAGCGTGGCATGTACATGACACACACTCCGACTCTGCCCCAAGCCAGCGTGATGCATACACTGCACCACACATTGCCTGTGTCATGGAGCGCTACATGCCACACGCCAGCAGCGGGCACCCTTTCAGGGCACAAAAGGAGCCACTTTTTGCAGCTCCATTTTCACCGTGGAAAGGAGGATCAGGGCCCCAGCATGTGGTTGTCGAGCCCCTTTAAATCATTGTTCCCGGACCACCTCGTGCAGATTGTTGGCGCAGGCTGGTCGGCTAGACTCAAAAAGTCCCAGACACAGAAACAGCGGGTGAGCACTTCCTGGTGTCCTCCATGGTCATTCTGACAATGAGATAAGTATCACTCTAAAGAAAAGCTCACAGCCTCACTTTTGGTCTTTCTGATGAGCTATTTGGCTTATCCCTGTTATCAGATAAAGTTACTGAAGAAGAAAAACTTCCATTGTTGAAAATATAATAAACGTCTCTCCACATCAAATGGTAAGCGGAAACCCAGATTACTTACGAGAATGTGAATCGTTAGATTTTGCCAACTGCAGAACGTCTTGGCTATTGTCAAACAAGGCCACCAATGACTGGGAGCCAGATCCACAGTATACAACTGGTACCCCCCCCCCAAAAAAAAACATCTAAAGGTAGTTAATGACACCAGATGGGTTGTTAAACTGTTTTCAAGACTACAACACTGATCACACATATTGAAGAAAGCAGTTGTTGCTGCCTGCAGGTTGTAGAAGCCAACAGAAAACAAATCCAACCGAACCAACAAAGGGGCCCTGTAGACATCATACAACCATCGACCTCAAAGAATTAAAGTATTTTTTTCAAGTGGTATAACAGTATCAATTAGATATATATATATATATATAATATATATATAGAGATAGAGAGGAGAGAGAGAGAGAGAGAGAGGGGGGGGGGGGGCTTTGTTGTTGGCAAACAATATTAAACTAAATATTTTTACCTTCATTTGATTTGCTATTTTTGTTTTTTATCCTAGAAATTTTAAAAAAATACATTTTCATTTTTTAACACTTATTGACACTACACCTTCTAAATGAGTTATGATCCCACCGGCGCCCCTCCCCTCTCTGTCCTCCAAGTCTCCCCTGCAGCGCAGGCGTT
>NC_056524.1:57130098-57311360 GCF_019175285.1 Sceloporus undulatus | reverse complement strand
CCCCCACATAGACTTTCTTCTGTAGAATAAGTTCCAAATTGTGACTAGGCTTCAGAAACGGAATGGTTTTCAAAAGACTTTCTGGCAGAGGAAAGAAAATTGCTATAATTACATGTTGCTTCCTTCAAGAAGAAACTTAGGGTCAATCCAAAGGGCTTAGAAGGAGTGGCCTTTAGCCATTCTAGCCCCAATCAAGCTGGGACCGCTGTGATCATACAGCCCACTCCCAAAGTGGGCTGTCACCACAGACCCAAGTCTGCAGCTGATTAAATCTTCTCCTAAAAGGCCAGTTCATGCTGGCTTGGTGTGGCTTCTGGCCACTTTGCAGGCATGCATCATCTAAACACCACATCTAAGCATTTGGCCCATGTGTTTTGAGCCTTAGTGAAGAATTATGTACATCCCTACATGGTATAGTTGGTGTTTGTCCTCATTAGTTTACTACAAAACATTCCTTTATTCATAAAAATTGTATCCCATGTTCAGTAAAAAGTCTCAATGTATCTTATGGTGTTTTAATCAATCAAAAAATTAGATGTTTGTGTGCCCCAAAGGAGTAATCACACTCTCATAGGATGTTAATTGACCCAGAGGGGGGTTTTTTTTGGTAGAAGTTCAAGTGACCTCAGTAATGATTATTACCTTATGTGAGCTACAGATGGTATGCCAGCTGCAACTCCCAAACATGCTTATTGCAAGATGTTGCAATTGTTGTATAGCTGTATTTGAAGATGTCTAAAAATCTTAACTTATTCCACAAAAAGGAGTGGAAACTTTGGGGCTAAACACACAGGCAAAATATGCCGGATACCCGACAGCTTTGGGGCATGGTGTCTGGAAGCTGCACGCCCCAACTCCGACCTCCAAGCCAGCATCACACCACACTCATGCTGACACAGTGGGCAGCATTGCAGCATTTGGGCAGTGCGTCATTTAGATGCCGCATGCTGCTGAAATGTGGAAAATCCGATGTGGCAGCAGAAAAGGTGCCTTTGTCCTGGTGCAAAAAGAAGCGGCTTTCTGCCACTTCTTTTTGAGTTGGGAAATTGCTGGATTGGGGCCATGGCGTGCCGTTGCCATGGCCCTGATCCAGCACTCAAAGGGGCAGCCAGAAGCTGGTTTGTTTCTCCCCTTTGCTAAATCCAAGGTGGTGCAGATGGATGCAGAGGCCTTGTAGGTTGCATGCACCTGCATGTTGCCCACCTATTACAGTGGTGCCTCGGGTTACGAAATTAATTCGTTCCGCGGCTAATTTCGTAACCCGAAAAACCTTCGTAACCCGAATTGCCATAGGCGCTAATGGGGAAAAAAGCCGCGGCTCTGCCGCGGCTCCATTTAAACAGCGCCGGCGTTTTTTCGTAACCCGAAAAAACGTTCGTAACCCGAAACAATAAATCCCTATGGGATTTTTTCGTATCCCGAAAAATTCGTAAGCTGGGTAATTCGTATCCCGAGGTACCACTGTACTAGGCTACTCAGTGCAAATGGCTCTAGCAAACCTGTTTGTGATCAATTTCGCCTGTAGCTGGCCTATTTCTGAGAAAGTTCAGGATGCTGCTTATAAAGCCATAGATGCACTCATTTTTTTAAAAGATGTTATTATAGTTTAAACTGTTCATTAAAAGGAATTTCTCTGCATGAACACCTTCCATCCAAATTATTTGGGGCTGACCAGTAGTAAAACCCTTTATGCTTATCTTTACCCATTTCTGGAACAGCATATAATAAATGGTGTTTTCACTGCCTTAAAAATCCAAATCAACTAAATATGTTTCTAGACTGTGCATGTAATGCTTATATATGCTTCTTCCTGTTGTTTAAACCTTTCCTGTTGATCAGTTACTTTTGATTAAAATGAAATGAATCACTTTGAGACTAAGAAATTTTGCAAGTAAATGAATCACTTGTATTTAGCTAGTGAGAGATCGCTTTGCTCTCACACAGATCTATTTCACCAACATTAAATCTGATGCACCTGTGGGAGAATGGCAGAAAATTTTTGTGTTGTCAGGAAAGATTGTTAAGTCAGAATATCGGACTTCATGTCTTTACAGCACAGAGTGGCAAAGTTCCAAGAGCAGCATTGAACTGTGCTTGGAAGCAGTGTCAACTAAGTATATTGGGATTGGGGAGACAGCTTTCACCTAAAACTCTAATGATCTGAAGGTGCAAAATAATCAGTCTTCAGGATGAAGTGGGGATCACTTAAGAGTCATGTATTAAGATTTGTTCCATTGTGGGTTTTTAGTACGCTGCTAAGTGCATTTTCTCTATTTTGGTATGTTAAAATGTGGTTCTGAGTGATGAAAGCAAGCCTGTTCAGAGTTTATGGATCCTCTGTTAGCTTAAAACTAATCCATCATAATGATTTCATTTAAACTCTTTCTTCATTCACTTTTTCTGGCATGTTGTTTTATGTCTATTATCTCTGAATGCCTTTATTTATTAATATTCCCTCTTTACCTCAAAAATGTGACTTAAAGTGGCTTACTGTGAAACTGAATAGAACAAATACAATAACAATGCAAAACAAGTTCACATCATAAAATATCTCCTTAATATAGTAATTTACTTCAAAATTTGATCAGTGCCTATAATTTGTGTGGTGCTAGGATATATTTATGTATACAAGTATATCTTGAGTTGATTGGATTCTGGGAAATTTAGTCCCAAAAATAAATTGACCAAGGCCTGCTAATTGCTAGAGAAGTATGTTAATATGGTGGTGGTGGTAGTAGTAGTTTGTCATGTATTTGTAATAGGTTTGTCCTGTCCTTGCTGTGTGGTTCAAATCAGTGTAGTTGGACACGGGTGTCCAAAATATTTTAGTATGTAATCAGATCCTTTATGTTGTGAATTGTGCGGCTGAAAGAGTTTTGTATTTGGCACTTGGTATTACTTGAGTACTTATTCCTGGTGCAGATGTGAAATGGCAGTAACTATTACAGCTTTTGGGATATTTTGGATTCCACTTCTTTTCACTACAGTATCAGATCTCTTGGCCCTTCACTTAGCATCCTTGATACCATCCTTTCCTTTTCTTCCCCATTTTCAATTTTTGGGTTTTATAAAACTACTTAGACATTGGTTTTCTATCATAAACAGGAAGCATTGTATCCTCATCACTATCTTACAGTGCCTCCATTAGACACAGAAAATATAAGAAAAAAATGTTTAAACTTTGGTTGATTACTTCTCAGGAAGGCAGGTGAAGCAGTTCTCTCTTCTTGGGTTTTATCCCATGCGCCATCCACAAAGCAGGAGTCAACATTCTTATTCCATTCTCCTCCCCCCCCCCCCCCCCGCCAGATTTGTACTCTTCTCTTACAGTTTTTAATTGCTTGCCCTGACATCCACTCAGAGGCAACCCCTTCTCCATAGATTTGAGGACAGGAAACAAACAAATAAAACAAGGCTCCTATGTTCATTTTGCCTCATACCCAGTAGATCAAAAGCACTAGCTCAGCTTTCTTTCTACCCCAGAGGCCTAGTGCTGTTACGCTCTAAGTTTTTTGCTTTCTAGACTTATGTGTACAATATAGATAGAGTCATAATGCTGGGCAAATTGAGAGAGAAGGAAGATTGGGCACTGGAAGCCTGCCTTCTCTCAAGCATTCTTCTACTCTTTTACAGAGCAGTGAACGAAACAGAGGCTTCACCAACCAACCAAGTCACCATCTTCCTAATGGACCACCTCTGGCACATGAATCTGTTCCATTCTCCAGTCCTGGCATGATGCCTAAAATCTGGTAAGTCTCATCTGAATGTCTAGGAAAATAAAAATAGCAGGTTACTTTTTTCCATGCTGGTTTTCTATTTGCAGAGTTTGTAAAATAATAAATAGTAGTAATAACAATATGGGAACATTTTAAAATATTCTTCTTTTCTTCTCTGCACTGTGAAATGGCACACAGTGCATCAGTTTAAGGCTGTGAATACCTTATTCTGATATATGTGTAGAACAGACTTCATTCAAATACATGAACTAGAATCTAAATACGCTGTCAGGTGTGGCTTGACTTGCTCTGTGCTGGAGTAATTACTTCTCTTACATGATAACCATCATTGCACTTCAGATTTTCAACTCCATATTAGATATGAAAGTCAAACTTAACTGTAATTTGATATGTAGTATAATATGTGATGGAAACAAGTTTATTATGACAGGGGTTTTATTTTTGTTTGCCATTATTAATTTTACTTCAGTAGATATCACTTGAATCTTGTTTTTTCCTCAGTTGTATTCTCTTCCTCAAATTTATGGAGGGATTATTTATCTCCCTCTCTTTCTTTAGTGTGTGGTGGTACAGAGACAATTGCTTACTTTTCCTGGCCTGGGGCAGATAATCTAGTTGGGGACTGTTATTCATGGGATGATCCTAGCAGCGGCAGTCATTATCTCCCTCTGTGTACTTCACTGCATATGGGTTTTGTTTTGTTTTGTATGGCACCTGCCCTCCAGCCCCTTTATAGGTTTCACCACCTATTTATCTGTGTTTGAGGCTAAGTTGGACTTTTGGGGAGACTACCATAATTGGCTGAGGAGTGTATCTTTTTTGCCTACTTCAGGCTGCAACTTTAACAGGCAGGCTTGGGTTTTATTTGCTTGTTAGCCTGGCTAATTGGAGCACTGTTTAATGAGCATTGTGTTGTGATAACTCTTGAATCCAGATAATTGATATTTATTTCATTCATTGGATGGCTATATTTCTTTGGATTTAGTTGGGTAATAGGATTTTGATGAGGCTAGGTAGCACAGTATAGCCACAGATGGATATATTAATTTGAACTTCCTAGTGAACACAATTGATGAATCACGTGAGGAAGGCATTGTCCGCTTTGGGGCTTTGCTTGTCTTTACAGTTTTCCATCCAGAAGCCTTCTGCTAGGTGTATGTCCTTGGGGATTAGCAGGTTTTAGTTAACCCCTCTGTGGCCAACCAGGCAGGATCACTGGTCTTGAACCCACGGGAATTTGACTGTGACAAGATGTAGTAGGATATTGCCCCATGCCTATGCTTCACCCTCAAATTGCCTTCAAAGGTCAGTACTTACATTGCTCTCTGGGCCAATACTGTTTGAAGTTTGCTGATTAATTTGAGTATTGTATCTTGGTTTAACTTGAATTTTACCCATGGTAGGGAAGGGACAATGTACAATTGGAATGGGCCATAAGACTTATCTGGCCCAACTTCGTACCAATAGAGGAATCACCTATCCACCTGCAGGAGTAGTTTCTCTTGGTTCCTTTAGCTTCAGTCTGCGTCTGGCGGGCTCAGAAGGGCTTCTGACAGCTCTGGGGTATGCATCCTATGAAAGCCACACCCCTGAAGTGGCTGGAAGCAACTCCTTTTGGCTTGTCTGTTTCAGACCATAGTTGTCAGCTATTCATTATACTTCATATACTGGTATTTTAAAACATTACTTCAAAATATTTTGTTTTGTTTCTGGATGTGACAGAGTAGTGAAGTAGTAAGTAAAATGGAACTTTCACCCTTTTGTTCATTTATTAGTCTGACACAACAATTGTCTTCTTTGCAAGTCTTTAACTATACTGTTGAAAATAATAATTGAATATTCTATTGCAAATTATTTCTGTGCTTAAGAGTTAGGAATATATATATATATATATATATATATATATATATATATATATATATATATATATTAAAGCTGAAAGTCACAATGCATGATTTTGTGTTTATAAATTCCATATATACATATTCATTGTGTTATTTGCTACCTATCACAGTACTTTGGTTATTATGGGGAAATATACATATATTTGGGCTGGACAATTGATTATCATAATAAGTGTTACACTCTAAAAGCACATATACACTTTATTTTTATAGGTAGAATTTAATGGCAATATTTTCTTGCATATTGTGTTGAAATGGGAGTTCCTAGATCTTTTAAATGTTTTTGTTTGCTTTACTTTCTGGCTAAATTGCTTCTGCTTCTCTCAGAGGTCTGCATTTTCATGTCTATCTCACCATAATTAGTTTTGGTCCTCCATAGTTTATACTGTTACCATTACTTGTTCCTTCCCTGTAATTCCAACTATATATGTGATTATGTACAAACGCTAAAAGCTATCTGTAGTCTTTCCCAATTTCCTGTTGTTAAATTCCCTGTGCTTTCAAGTAGTATCTGTCACCTCTATATGCAAAACCTCATCTTTGTGTAAGTAATACTTTAAAGAAGTCTGCTCAAGACTAGCATGACTTCACAGATAAATTGATTATTTGCTCTTCTGTTTTTTGGCATCTGTTCTTGGCATTATAAAATCTGGCAGCTTTTCATATCTGACTAAAGCTGTCCTATACTATCTTTAGCTCAACCTGTGTTCTGCCTGGGTTGTGCAACATGCTGGTTGTTAAGAGATGTGAAAGTCCAGAAAAAGGCATGGTACTAATTGAAATGCCAGGAAATGTGTAACATGACGATTTGTATGCAGGACAGGAGACAGTAATTCCTCTGTATATATTAGACATAAACAACATTCAGATCCAAGATTTGTTTCTGTACTTAGTTAACATTACAGTTTTCACAAAGGGAGGGCATGTGCCTTAATGTCACCTGTTGACCCCTTGAATTTCACAGGGTTTTCTTAGACAAGGGATACGCAGAAGTGGCTCTGCCAGTTCCTTCCTCCTTTTTTTAGTTCCTTCCCCTATAGCACCAGGTGTTCATTGTTGGTCTCCCTCATTGTTGGTCTCCCACTGAAGCATTAACCAGAATTTACCTTGCTTAGCCTCCAAGATCAGACAGAATCTGATGCCATTCCTTAGGGATTAAATTATTCAGCATTTTCATAAGCAAAGGATGATTGTTTCTAATGACATAAAGAGGTTGTATGCACATCTGTAAGCCGCTTTGAGAGCCTTTAGTATTGAAGAGCGGGGTATAAATACAGTAAATAAATAAATAATAGTGTTTTTAAGATGCTGTTTTAAAAAAAGGATCTTTGCTGCCAGCGTTGCTCTTTCGGGGGGGGGGGGGGACTATACATGGATGAACTCTCTATATATACATATTTTGCACGTGCGGTTAATTTAGTCTTCATAGACAGGCTTCATTTGGACTTTAATGAAAAAAGACCAAACTAAAACAAGGCTGAGTAGGAGAAGACATTTTAACTTACTTTTATGAAGAAAGTGTTCAAAATCCATTAATTTATATGGACTGGCATTTTAGCAGAGGCTAACAGCAGCAGAAATTTTTATATCGCCTTTCAATTTCTTAAACAAGAAGAAAACCTTTAGTACTACTTCAGCTGGTGATTGCTACATTTAAAACATCCCACAAGCATTCTCATTTACCACAGAATGGTTAAGTGGAAAATAGCATTGTCCCAAGGATATTCTTGGAGAAAAACAGTGGCTGCCTCATTTTTTCCAGCTTAAAAAAGATAGAAAGGACCAAGTCCTTCCACATAGTGCACTCTTCAGATGAATTTTTTATATATTTTGGCCAGTCTGTACATTTTATTCTAATAATAATCAGGCAGTTTAATTTGCCCCACCAATTAAAGTGTCTTGGGGGAATACTTCATCTCAGCTTTAATACAAAATGAAGGAACATAGAATCAAAAAGTTGAACAGGACCCTTTGTTATCCTAAAAGGTGGGAGAAATTGCAATTCCCTACCAGCAGTGCCAGCATCTCTTTTTAAATGTGGAGAAATTATAGCTCAAAGGTGGCTTCAAGTGGACTGTAACTGCAGGGACCTTTCCACTTGTGTATACCAGTACTAAATGAAAAGAGCAACTCCAGTTTCCGATAAATAGGGTGTTTTTATTTAGAAATGTGCAAGGGAGCACTCACAAATATGAACTGATTCAACCTTGAGACTTGTGCAAGGCTACAGAAAATGAAGGTTTGCAAGGTCAGATAGTGGAAAGTTAAGGGTTCAAAGGGATATATGGGCTTGACACATGGTCCCAAAGGGGCAGTGGGATGTCGCCCCTTTCCTAGCCAGATCAGGGCCATGGCAACCTCATGCTGCAGCCCCAATCCAGACTTTCAAGAGTGAAAAAAGGAGCCACAAAAAGCAGCTCCTTTTTGTGCTTTCGAAAGGGTGCCATAGGCATGGCGGCATGGCTATATAGTGCTCCTTTGGCACTGCGCCATCTACATCATTCGACATGGCGTCAGGGTGCCTGGGGGGGGGCGGATTTGGGCATGCGCCCCGACTCTGCCCCCATGAAGGCCTTTCAGGTTGGTCTGTAAAGTCAGTCTGTAAAGTTAACGATTCTGAAGAGAGGGGTCCGTAGGAAAATGCAGAGTGTCTCAGACAGCGTCTGAGGGTTGTACTAGGAAAGTGGAAGCCATAACTAGGGTTGGGGGAGGGATATCCCCTATTTCATGCCCTCAAGGTATGTCCTGTGTTACCAAAAGATGTAACACAAGCTTTGATGGCTTTCCTGGAGACAAAAAGGATCTGGAAAGCTTGATGGTTTTTACACCAAAGTGTCAATGCATCTATGGAATCTGAAACAATTCCTTTTATGATTGAGCAGGAAGGGAAATGGGGGGACATCAAGAGGAAAAACAGAGTACAGTGGTGCCTCGGGTTACGAAATTAATTCGTTCCGCGGCCGCTTTCGTAACCCGAAAAGCCTTCGTAAGCCGAATTGCCATAGGCGCTAATGGGGAAAAGCCGTGTTTCGTGCGAAAAAGCCGAAAAAAGCACCAAAAACATATCCCGAAAAAACATTCGTAACCTGGAACAATGATTTCCTATGGGATTTTTTCGTATCCCGAAAATTTCGTAACCTGGGTATTTCGTATCCCGAGGTACCACTGTATAGTCTTTGAATGTTTTAACAGTTGCTTTTCCTTGTTTCCGCTGCAAGAGAAAATGCAAAAGAGGCAGGTAAGAGGAATGTGAATTGTTAACAAAACCCATCAGTGCTTGTCTTTTGTTCTTTCTTGGTCTCACATGTCCTTGGTCAGCTTGACCTCAACACTTGTGCAATTTTAATTTCCTTGGGTCATTGTTACCCCAACACATGCTCCACTTTAGATATTAATTAGGAAACCTTATATCCAGCAGATAGAGGGGTAGGGTGTGCTAAGTATTTAAATATACTTCTGAAGTAAACCGGAATATTTGGTTTCAGGGTACTCACCCTTTAGGAAGAATATTCTAAATGTTTGGAGAGTTTTTATCATCAAAATTGGCATAACGTAGAAATTGATAATAATGTGCCCCAATGGTTAGAATGCAATTTCCTCTGATGACAGGAACAACAACACAAGTCATGTTGGAGGAGGCAAGATGACTGTAATGTGTGTAACAGGACTTTGTATTTCAGAATTTGTTTGTGAGAGCAATGTGCTAGAGCAGTGGTTCTCAACCTTCCTAATGCCAGGACCCTTTAATACAGTTCCTCATGTTGAAGTGACCCCCAACCATACAATTATTTTCATTGCTACATGCAAATATGCATTTTCCTATGGTCTTAGGCGACCTCTGTGAAAGGGCCGTTCGACCCCCAAAGGGGTCCCGACCCACAGGTTGGGAACCACTGTGCTAGAGCTTGTCTATAGTTGGGAATCCATAAAGTGAGGGCATCAGTAAATTGTTATGTAATACTTGTTTTGGGAATCGCGCAATAATAACTATATATTTCAAACAAGAAATAGCATCATTTATACTAAAAATGTTAAACTAAAACAGGACTGGACAAAGAATTGTGTACAGAATTGCCTCTGTTAACTGAGTTGTAATTTAAGGTGTGATTGCTAGAACCCACATATCAGCAAAGCTGGAAAATGCTTGGGGACTACAACGCCCCAGATGCTCCAGCCTGTGCTGTCATTTAGGGAGTTTCAGACCCTCAAAATAACTTTTTATGCTTTTCATCAGATTTGTAAATCTGATAAGCACTTGGGACAGGTAGGGACAAGCAAACACCTTCAAGGTGTTACCCTACCAGCCCAAATGGAAAGACAAGTGGTATTGAATTTTTGATAGTTGTCATGAGATCTAAATACACATCAGGGAGTTAGTCAAAGTGAAAATGTAATGAAAGATCCTAAGGCAAACCTTTCATGGGGAAATGCGTTATTCTTACTAATTGCTGTCAAGTCATTTTCAGCATTGGATGAACCTATGAATGAGAAATCTCCATGAGTTGATAATCACCAGCACTGTTGAGGTCTTGCAGTCTCAGGACTGTAGCTTCCTGAATTGAATCAGTCCATTTGTAGTGTGATCTTCTTTTCCTGCTACCTGCCACTTTACAGAGAACTATCATATTTTCAGTGCATCCTGTTGTCTCATGATATATCCAAAGCACAGTAGACTCAGTCATCTTTGTTTCTAGAGGGATGTTCAGACATGATTTGTTCTAAGATCCATTCATTTGCCTTTTTAGCAGTCCATGGTATCTATAGAAATATTCTTCAGCATTACAATTCAAATGAATAATTTTTGTTCCTGTCAGCCTTCTTCACTGTTCACAGTCACACTCATACATGGAAATCAGAAATACTGTGGCCTGGATGATTCTGATTTTGGTTTCTAATGACATCTTTGCACCTAACTAGTTTCTTCACAGGTGCCTTGTCAAGTCTTAGCCTTCTTCTATTTCTTAACCACAGGCTCTGTTTTGATTAACAATGGAACCAAGGCATTGAAAATCTTTTAACTATTGTAACGTCTTACCCACTTTGAAGTTATGTAAATCATTATTTTTGTTGTCTTAATATTAACTATAACTCTCTTTTTGCACTTTCTTCATTTTCATCAGAAGTCTTTCTGTGCAAAGGAATGGTATCATCTGTATATCTTAAATTAAATGATTGCATCTGAATAAATTGTTGATGTTTTTCCCCCCAGTTTCCTCTGATAGTAATCGTGCTTTACATACATGCATTCCAGATATAAATAAAGCAAAATAATAAAATGCAGCCTTTCCAGATTCCCTTGCCAAATAGAAAACATTTTCCATGTTGTGTCTTGACAGTGACTTTTTGTCCAGAGTACAGTGGTGCCTCGGGTTACGAAATTAATTCGTTCCGCGGCCGCTTTCGTAACCCGAAAAGCCTTCGTAAGCCGAATTGCCATAGGCGCTAATGGGGAAAAGCCGCGATTCCGTGCGAAAAAGCACCAAAAGTTTTTTCGTAACCCGAAAAAACATTCGTAACCCGGAACAATAATTCCCTATGGGATTTTTTCGTATCCCGAAAATTTCGTAACCTGGGTATTTCGTATCCCGAGGTACCACTGTACAGGTTACACATCAGGGCTATCATATTTTGAGATATAGTAACCGCTCTCCCCATTTCTTTTACTGTGATTCATAGTTTTTCATGATCTACATACCATAATCAAACCTTTTATTATAATCTATAAAGCACACATTGATATTCTTCTGAGATTCTTTGGTGTGTTTCATTAAATGTTTGGAAATTCTTTTCAGAAGTGAGAATTTCTTAACAAATGAAAAGATTACTGAAAGAAAACAGATTTAATTAGGAAGAACAAACTGAATTCTCTGTTGAAGTCTTCACTGCAAAACACATCAAGCAATGTATCAGGATAACTACAGGGTTGTTTAAAAAGAATGATCCAAAAGTAAAGCTGTTCTTATTTGATTTTCGCACCATACATTTTGACTCACACTATATTTTTAATAGGTTGCTAAGATGACATTTTGGAATGAATCGACAAATTATAAAATAGCAATATTACTGACTTATATTTTAAATATGTAACTTATCTATAAAATGAACATCCTTCTGAGAAGATAAAATGTACCTAAGGTAAGACCAATTCACCCCAAACGATCCAACCTGTCCCCATGGTCCAATGGTGGATGATGGAGTGGAGCAGAATCCCAGAAGCTACAGACCTGTCTTTTAACACTTTTGGAATGACAGGATAATTCTAGCAAAACATTATTGAGACTGGAATTATTAAGCATATAGAAAAAAACACACCATGCTTTAGAAATAATGGCATGGTTTTCTCAAAAAGGCAGTTCTCTTAACATCATCAGCTTTTATAATTCTTTGAGTGTTAGTAACACTGACAGTAGCATGGGGTGAGTCCTACAAATTTTTAACTGCAGTTCAACACAATATTAAGCATGTGTAAACCCAATAGGCTTGGGTATGCTTAAGTACTTGTAGATTTTGGACTGTTTAAAAATAAAAATAAACAAATCTTTTATTTGTATCCTGCTTTGTGCTGCCAGGCAAGCAACGTGGCTTTTTTTTAACATCTAAAAATCTTATCAAAACCTTAAGAGAAAACGTATAGCCACTATAGACCTGAAATATGAAACCTGTGATTGAGACTTTCAGTCTGTAAAAACAAAAGTTGAAATAAACCAAGCAAAAGCTATCAGTCCAATCTAGCAACTTTAAAGACTGTGAACAGGAAAAATTATTCGTACAATATATAGTTAAACTGAGGAATTCATACTAGATGTAGCGATAGACAACAGCATGAAAGGTCCAGTTGCTGGGGAACAATAGCAGGGATCCTGGACTAGGTATGCCTTTTGGTCTTATCCACAAGTATTCATCTGATGTCTTAGGCCTGCCTAATGAGCAAATATATAAAGGAGGAGGAGCCATGAAGAGCATTTGAGTATGTCATGCCTGCTGAGGCAGGAATGTGTCTTAGAACTGTCAAGAGTGCAGTTGGAACTAAGGGTTTAGCCTTAGGGATGCAAATTCCCATATAGGGAATCTGGGGGGATTTCAGAAGGACAAAAGAAGTCCTGTGAAATCAGTTTAAATTGATAAATTCTTTGAACAGTGGAGAGCCAGTGAAGGGAATGCTCAGATCCACATTATTTTGTAGAATTGTAATTTATGATTAATAATAATAATAAATTTTATTTGTATCCCCTGCCTCTCCCTACAGATCGAAGTGGATTAAAGCTAGAGATTCATAGGATTTATACTCCTGGTGAATAAGCTTTCTTTCTTTCTTTTATTTCTTTAGTGGAAAGTGTGACGAAAGAACTAAAACACTATTGAAGAGTAACTTAAGTTCTTGAGTGAACTGAAACAAAGTCAGTTTGTAATCACTGAAATAATATACACTTCGTAACCATAAGCTTTGAGAACCAACTACTAAAAGAGATACCATCATAAGCTCTTTCTGTGAATAAAAGTTATTTTCTTTTTGTTCACAAAGGAGTGGCCTGAAGTGATTTATGTTTAACATCAAAACATGCTACTAAGAATACTAAAATTACTTAATAATAAAGAGACTTAAGTCAGTGGGAAGACCACGGATGATTAAAGAGATACAGCTACAACAGACTGGCGAGAAAGGCCGACATCCTCATGATGCATGCCCCAGTTCTTCCCCCATGCCAGCGTACTGCTGCACACCCAACCGCGCGGTGGGCAGCGTCACAGTGCTCATCTGGCACTGCATCTAGGTGACACAGCACCAAAGGAGTGCCAAAAAGCTGTGGCACTATTGGCTATGGTGCCCTTTTCGTGGCTCACAAAGGAGCAGCTTTTTGTGACTTCTTTTAGCACCACGGAAAGGTCAGATCCGGGCTGCAGCTGTAGTGGCCACGGTCCCGATCCGGTGCTAAAGGGGTGGCCACAGGTCTGTTCAGCCCCATAGTTCTGAAGTAAAAGAAGCCTCAATTGGTCATAAAACAGGAGAAGAATCCTGTTTAATCCTGTGGTGGTCACAAATTTTGGTCCCAATTGGTGAGATCTGAAAGACACAGTGTGAGGTAATCTGAAAGAACTAGTGTGAGAAATCTATGAGATCCTCCACAGTGACATTTATACATGGTGAATAGAATGGAAGAATTGATTGTCATACTGTGAGAACTTGAAGTCATTAAGTGAAACTGACTCGAGAGCTGTTACCCAGTGTAGGTGAATTATGAAATTCCTTATACCAGGTCAATGATAACTAGCTTGAGTGGTTTTCTGTAAAATGACACAAATGAATATATGAAGGTCAGTAACTACTTTCATGGACCTTCGACATTCCTCCATTTTGAAATACAGTACAGCCCAATTAATAATTAAGTCACATTAAACAATTAAAGTTATCACCTCTGTGTCCTGGTTATGAATTCCCTAAAAGCATCTAGTTGGCCACTCTTGGAAATAGTGTAGTGCTATACTAGGTGATTCTTGATATGATTGGGGGCAAAGCATTTTTGTTGTATTTTAGGCAAGTAGTTTATAATATCAAGAAATTCTGTTTCATTTATAGTTTTGCTCATAAAACTTGATTTTGGATCCCCGCCCTACCCTGTGATTGAATAATTTCTGATTTCTTTTGTTCTGATGACTGTCTGTGATTCTTATTTCTTACTTCAATATCATGTGTTCCTTAAAGTCAAGCTATCAATTTTGAATAGTCAGGCTAATGTAATTTAGTCCAAAGCCTAAAATGAGGAGGATATATAAGGCTGTGTTCTTGCTATTTCTGATTCCTGCATTACTTATAGACTTATACATGGTATCATTCAGTCCATTCACTTCTTTAAGTACTTTAATGTATGCTCAAAGGGTTGATTTGACAACCAGAGATTGCTGCAGTGCAGTGGCATTTCAGCTGTGACTGCTTTTGCAGGCTGTATCCCAATATATACTTTGTATAGGACATTACATTGACAGGGCTATAAGCTATTACATCTTTCCCAGCAAGCCACTGTATAGTGCTTGCTAACTAATTCAAATCTCTGTGATGCTAAGATTATATAACATATACAAATGTGAACAAACATTTTCCAAAATAGAGCAATGTTTATTTTACTAGCACTTGGATTTTAAAACACTGACAAGACAATAGGCAACATGTCTGAGAATAAGGAATTTCTAGGGCTAGGAAAGGAACAAACTTTTTAGCATATGTTTCATGCCACTTATGAAACTTACTGTTATTTTCTTGGTAGCTGCAGTATGAGAGAGAAAAGTTTATCTTTGTGATAGTTTCATGCTACAGTTCTGCTGTTGGCCAACTGTTGTATTCATGGGGTCCTGCTATTTGTGCTTTGCCTCAGGGAAAAAAGACTGTAGGCTGAAGTTTCTAAAATTATTACAGGCTGAGTAACCCTTGGCCCTATACAGACAGGCCAAAATAAAGCTGCTTCAGGTCACTTTGGAGGTATGGTGTTTCAACAATGCATGCGTTCTAAAAGTCTGGAAGCTGTACCAAAGCTGCATTCCAGTCCTTAGGACTGGAGTGTGGCTTTGGTGTAGCTTCTGGACTCTTAGATGCATGTATCATTTAAACAGCATACCTCCAAAGTGACTTGAAACAGCTTTATTTTGGTCTGTCTGTATCAGGACCCTTATTCCAAAATCCGAAATTCTCCAAAATTCGATATTTATATAAGGTGTATATGAAACATAAATGAATTTCATGTTTAGGTTTGGGTTCCACCTCCAAGATACTTCATTATGTATTTGCAAATATTCCAAAATGCCCCCAAAAAAAAAAAGGGGGGGGGAGAAGCCAAAAGCGCCAAAACACTTCTGGTCCCAAATATTTCAGCTAAGGGATACTCAACATATAGTCCAGTCAAACCTCTGTATTCACAGATTCTTAATCCACAGATTCAACTATCCTTGGTTTGAAAATATTTTTAAAAATATGAATTCCAAAAAGTAAACTTTGATTTTCCATTTTATATAAGGGACAACATTTTACTATGGCATTGTACTTAATGGGATTTCAACATCCATGGATTTTGGTATCGACAGGGGTCATGGAATCAAACCCCAGCAGATACCAAGGGCCCGCTGAACATTATGAAAACTGTATAGGACAATGAGACATATTGAACAATAATAATTATGTAAAAATAATTGTATGTGATTGCAGTCATAATTAAAACATACTTTTATGTAATATGGTGTTGCTAAGGGGAGACTGTTGTGAGGTATTTTGCTAAATATATTAGCTGTAGCATTTAGTTTGGTTTTCTGAGACAGTTGCCAAAGAATTTAACTGATGTCCATAAATTGTTAACAGGAGATGTATCTAATCATAAAAAATAATAATTTCATTTTAGTAGCAAAAGTGAGTAACAATAGAAGTAGCTATTATATAATTGTCCTATCATTGTTTAAAGCAATACAGTAACCTCACATCTCTTTCTTTTGCACAACACAAATGAACACCTTAGTAATATAGCAGCATTTTAATATTGTGGTTTCAGAAAATTCCAAGGATACTTGACTATAAAAGGGCCTCTTTCAGATGTTTTTGTCTTTCTGACAAAAATTTACTGAGCCTACAGGCTGGTACCAGTGTTAAAAAACAAAACCTTCTGCAGTCAGTCCTGTCCCAAATTTATCATGTGTGATAAAGCAAAAGCTCAGCCAAATAATAAAGACAGTCTTCTCCTGTTTTCTGAGCAAACTGTTATGTGACACAGACTTAGAGAAATGAAAATGCCATTTCCTAATAAAGCAGCACATCATTATCAGGAGTTACAGTTACAGTGTCAAATAATCTGATAAATAATAAAGATACAACAAATATACTCCAAAGTACGTAACATAGCATACACGGTACAAAATCAAAAAAATACATAGCATAGTAATAATTGAGGCCTAATATCTAAATGGGAATTTTGACACTTCTCTAGCAGCAAAATAACGGAAATGCAATACAAAGATACACCTAAAAGGCACCTAAAAAGAAAAGTCAAATCATAAATCAACAGTTTAAAAATCTTAATTCCAGAAGTATTAAGATTCTAAAACCATTGTTGAAAAGGACATCACCAGTTTAAAAATCATAATTCCAGAAGTATTTAAATGATAAAATCATTATTGAAAGGGAATGCATTACACCAACAGAGCTGACAGTAAGTTTATTTTAAAAAAACAGGTTTTATTAATTTCCAGGATTCTCCTAAATAAGGGACCAGCTAGAACTCCTTGGGAGCTAGGGCCAGCTTTTAGAAGGGGCTCTCATCTTGATAGCAATCGAACATATTTCTGGGAACACTGAACTACTTAGAAGCCTTCAGAAGATCATCTCAATAGGCTGAGAAGCGTATGCAAGAAAAGGCAGTCCTCCAACTGTTATTTCTGAACTATTGGTAGTAAAACTTTAAAGCTCATCACCAGCACTTTGTATTTTTCCTGGAAACAAATTGGAAGCTAGTGCAGCTGATTCAAGAGGGGAGCAACATATTCCATATTTGCAGCACTATTAAAAACCTGGCTGCCACTTTTTGGGTCTCCTGCAGTTTTCTCATATCAAATGCATTTGTACATAGATGACTTGCAGCAATCCATTGTGATGTATTGTAAGACACATTTCACCATGGCCAAATAGGAATTGTGTATGAGGAGATGCAGATAGAAGTACAAAGGCTCTTTTGGACATAGTCACTACCTGGGTATTCAGGATCAGGGCTAGATCAAATAGGGCCATCAGAATATGAGTTGCCATATTGAGGGTTGTATCACATTTCCTATACAGTGTATGTTTTGTGCTTGGAATAGTGAAATGTTTAGTGGGAGTTGAAAAGTGCCCTGCTATAGTTTCATTACTGTTCAAAAGTGGAACACACTCCCTCAGAGAGTGGTGGAGTCTCCTTCTTTGAAGGTCTTTAAGTAGAGGCTGGATGGCCATCTGTCTGGGATGCTATGATTGTCATTTCCTGCATGGCAGGGAGTTGGACTGGATGGCCCTTGTGGTCTCTTCCAACTCTATGAAAAGCCAGAGAAGTAAGGTTGAAAGTTGCAAATACTCAGGAATAACTATTTTCTGGATGAAAGATTTATAAACCATCAGATGTTTTTCTTTCAGCAACAATATATATCCAGTGTAAAACTGATGGTGCAAGCAAGACTTAACAATTTTATATTTAAGTTTTTCCTTAGCTATCGAGTTTAATATCAACTTGCACAACACCACTGAAACAATCCTAGTGAAACAATCCAGGGCGGGTTACAGACCGCCTCTTTGAGGCGGTCTGCACCCGCCCCTTTCCCCACCGGATCGGGGCCTGAGCTGCTAGAACGGCAGCCGCTGAGGCCCCGATCCGCCACTTTTCAGGCTGCGGGGAAGCAGCAAAACGCCGCTTCCCCACAGCCTGAAAAGGGGTGTCCTTGGGGCTTCAAGCCCCAAGGACACCCCACGGCGGCAGGGAGGGGGAGAAAGGGGCCGCTTGGCCCCTTTCTCCCTTGCTTTGCTGGGCGCAGCCGTCTGAAGGCTGCGCCCAGCTAAGCAAAGCGGCGCCGCGGACCAGAAAGGAGCTCCGAAACGGAGCTCCTTCCTGGTCCGCGGAAAGGGCGCCCTAGGCGCCCTGCCGCGGATTGAGGACATCACGTCCGCGCCGCCCTGTCTAGAGGCGGCGCGGCCGTGACGTCCTCATGGTGGCGGCCGTATGGAAGGGCCGCCGCCGTTTAGTGCGTGACAAGCACGCACTAGGGTTGGGGCGGTGCAGAAGCACCGCCCTTTTGTAACCCTAGTGCATGCTCGTCACGCACTAAAGTGCCGGTTTGTAACCGGCCCAGGTGATAGTTCCATCTGTTTCATATGGTTGCTTGCTTTGTATCAGGTCCTTAAAAGCTGGGGCCATATCCAGTTTATGCCCAGTCAATTCTTCATTTTTTATGTGATTCTTTGAATTATATGGTTTGTTCTTAAACCAGCTAATAGTGGTGGTGGGGACTACAGATCATGTGTCTCTCTCCTTTGTAACATGTGAATAAGGAAAACTAAAATAAATTCACCCAGTCTTTCCTATGGATGCCCCCACTTGATAATGATCATGCTTTACATTGAAATTCTAATTGTCATGTAGGTTCTGATGCCATTTGACAAGTAGCTCTCTGTACATGTAGTATGTTTGTAGAATCGGGCATCTACTAATAGAACATACAGTTTTAAAGCTGTCGCCACGTTTTGAAAATGGATACATATCAAGATATCTTAATTTTCAGGGGACTTTTCACACTGTTACATTTTACAAAGTTCCCATAGAAACAGGTACAGGATTTTTTAATGAAACACAGAATAATGTTATAAGATTCAGGCTACCTTTTACTGCTTGCTCCCATGCTCAACAGACCTGTCACCAGGGATTCTTCTTCGTAGTATCTGTGCTTCACACAATTGGGTTGTTGTACCTGTGCAGAGACTCCCTCTGATACATTCTAGAGCTGGGTAGCTTGGCAGGAAGACTTGCATTCTGCCCCCAGTACCTATCCCCGCCTACCAAGCTACTTCCCCTCAATTTCTCTTTGTCTGCCAGCAGAGTACAACTTTTGGTGTTCTTTCATTGAGTAGACCCTCCTTCATTGTCTGTCCTTCCCTTCTGTGTGGGTGAGAGGTTTCTTGATCACTGTTCATCCAGCTGCCTGGTTGCTGCTCCCAAGGGACTGGATGCTAAGGAATAAGCTTCTTCCTGGCAAGGAAGGACTCTCAATCCAAGAGAGATGAGAGAGTGAAGGACTCTTTGAAGAATCAGCCCCAAATACTCATCCCCTTCCTTCCCTAGAGATGTGCTTTTGCCGCACAGCTTCAATTCATCCCCCCTACACATATGCACATGAACACACACACAAACCCACACAGTTTCTTCAGCTGCTTCTTTTGTCAGCCTGTCTGATGAAAGAAAACAGGAGCAACAGTGTAGCTCCAACCTACTATCCAATTCCCAGCAAAATCCACAAAGCTTAAGCAGGGTCCCAAATGTTCCTTTTTGCTGACACTTCTCCCCTACTGACACTGCTTCCTTCAGTAAGTGTTTTCCAAAATGGCATCACAGTAGTGAGTTTATGTGGGAAGGTGAAAAGCAGGAGACACCACCATAATAAAGTGATCTACAAGGCTGCACAATAGTTTTAAGGGACCCTGAAAAGAAAAGTTTCATGAAACCCTTATCCCCACCATGGCCCTAAAGTTGAGTTGAGATTGCCATGGTCGCCTTAGTCGATGATCTCTGTCTGGGCATTGACAGGGGAGGTGTGGCCCTGTTGGTGCTCTTGGACATCTCAGCGGCACCCAATACCATAATAATAATAATAATAATAATAATAATAATAATAATAATAATAATTATTATTATTATTATTATTATTATTATTATTATTTGTATCCCGCCCCTCTGAGAACAATCAGGGCGGCTAACAAAGTTAAAAATACAGCACATATAAAATCCTTGGTGCCCTCCCCTCCTTAAAAGAGTATTAAATTCAATGCAGAATTAAAAACAAGCAAAAAAACAACAAAAAACATAAAATTTAAAAACTGACCAGAAGGTCAACAACATCACATTAGCAAACCATCAATGGGAGCAGCAGTATCTTATTCCCAGACGTTTTTTCTGAGGCCGGGTTCTCTATTCTGGGAAGGCCTGCCTGAAGAGATTCATCTTAACAGCCTTTTTAAAGCTGTCTAAGGATGTAAGCAGCCGGATCTCATCCGGCAGGCCGTTCTACAGTCTGGAGGCGACGATGGAAAATGCCCTCTGGGAGGTAGTCGAGAGCCTAGATTTTTGTGGCTGAAGTAGGCCTCTCCCAGAGGAGCGGAGTGCGCAGGGAGGATTGTAGGGGAGAAGGCGGTCCCGAAGATAGTTTGGACCCAAGCCATTTAGGGCTTTAAAGGTGATAACCAACACCTTGTACTGGGTCCGGAAGCTAATGGGCAGCCAGTGGAGGGACTTTAGAACCGGGGTAATATGGTCCCTCCTGGATATTCCAGAAATTACTCTGGCTGCCATATTCTGTACTAGTTGCAGTTTCTGGACCAAGCACGAGGGTAGCCCCATGTAGAGCGCATTACAGAAGTCTAGACGTGAGGTTACCAGCGCGTGGACAACAGTCTCAAGATCCCTTACTTCCAAAAAAGGGCGCAGCTGGTGTATCAGCCGAAGCTGATAACAGGCGCTCCTGACTGTCGCATTTACCTGGTTCGACATCAGGAGCGACAAGTCAAGGAGCACCCCCAGACTGCGAACGCAGTCCTTGACGGAGAGTGTGACCCTGTCCAGGACCGGAGGTTGCAACCCAATTATTGGTTTCAGGGCCGCTACCGTGAGCACTTCCGTTTTGTCTGGATTCAGCCTCAATCTGTTTTTCCTCATCCAGCCCATTACTGCCCGAAGACATTCATTGAGAGAGGAGACGCCATCAGAATTCAAGACCGACGAACGAGACATGGAGAAATAGATTTGGGTGTCATCTGCGTACTGATAACATAGGCAGTGGTATCCTTCTGGAACGCCTGAGGGAGTTAGGAATTGGAGGCACTGTGCTCCATTGGCTCCGTTCCTACTTCTTGGGCAGATTCCAGATGGTGATGCTGGGGGGCAGTTGCTCTTCTGAAAGAGAGCTGACATCTGGTGTCCCTCAAGGCGCCTTCTGTCACCCATGCTGTTTAACATTAACATGAAGCTGCTGAGCGAGATCATCCGGAAACATGAGGTGTGGTGTTATCAGTACTCTGATGAAAACCAAATATGCTTCTCTATGCCTCCGACTCTTACAGTGACTAAGGATAGCATCTCTCCTGCAAATGCCTGCCTTGAGTCAGTAATGGGCTGGATGAGGGAAAACAAACTCAAGCTGAATCCAGAGAAAACAGAGGTTCTTGAGATAGGTACCCCAAGTCAGGGGAAGGAAATTTGTCAACCTGTCCTGGACAAAATCACATTTCCCCTAAAGGACAGAGTTCACAGTTTGGGAGTACTCCTGGACTCGTCCCTACAGTTGTCATCTCAAGTAGAGATGCCAGCCAGGAGTGCTTGGTATCAATTTCAATTGATACGCCAACTGCATCCCTACCTGAACCAAAAGGATCTTGAAGCAGTGGTACATGCTCTGGTAATCTCTTGCCTTGATTTCTGTAATGCGCTCTCCATGGGGCTACCCTTGTACCAAGTTCGGAAGCTTCAGTTGGTTCAAAATATGGCAGCCAGACTGGTTACTGGTTCTTCAAAGTTTGACCATATAACACCAGTTCTAAAAGCTCTTCACTGACTGCTGATTAGCTTCTGGGTACAATACAAGGTGTTGGTTATTACTTTTAAAGCCCTATATGGCTTGGGCCCATGTTACTTGCAGGAATGCCTCTCCCTACATAATCCGCCCTGCACACTGAGAACATCTGGGTGGAACTTGCTAGAATTACAAACGACTGGATTCGTCTCAACTTCCCAAAGAACTTTCACTGTAGTGGCTCCGAAATTGTGGAACAGTCTCCCGGAAGAGATCCATCTTATTACCTCCTTGGATGCTTTCAAGAGGGCAGTTAAGATGGATCTCTTCTGGCGAGCTTACTCACCTGACCTAGTATAAGAAATATTATTCCATTCTTGACTAAGCTTTTAATATCTCTATTCCTCCCTCGCTTTTTGATAGAACCTGTTTTAAAGGAACTATTTGTAAATTGTTACTGTATTTTATTGTGTTTTGTATATTTTATCCGGTTGTAATCCCGCTTCGATCCATCTGGGAGAGGCGGGATAGTATAAATAATTTTTTTGTTATTTATTATTATTATAAAGGCCGCTGGTTCCCCTTGTCTTTCTTGTGCATCAGTATTTTGACTGAAACCCCCACCCTGCTGCTCCCCTTTTTCTCACCTCCACACCACCACTCCCTTTTTTTCCTTCATTGCCCTTTTGGATCTTTCCACTACTCCAGGGGGGCAGTACTACCCACGTTCGGAATCATTGCTCTGGTACAGCGATTCGCAAAGTAGTCAATAATGCCCCCTGGGGGCATTGGAAAGCTCCATAGGGGTACTCAGGGTGGAAAGGGGGCATCAGAGTTGTGGCGAGGAAAAGGGGGGTGGCCGGGAATTGTGGGGATGAGGGTTGCCTGAAACTTTTTTTGTACACCATTCTGAGACAGGACAGAGGGAGGCTGAATGGAGAGCTTCTCGGGGAACAAGCTTGTCCGTCTGTTCAGGCTACGAGGCTCCTGCAGCTTTGCCTCAGCCTGGAGCAGAGCAAACAGATCCTGTCCTTCCCCTTTTCTCACTTCCTCCCTTCTCCAGGTGGCAAAATACTTGTCACACCCACTCTTTTGCAGAAACTTCTTGCATTGGCTGCTCATTTTCCTTCATCAGTCTAATGAGTTTCATTTTCTCAGTTATCACTATATGCAGTTTCCTCTTCTTCTAATAACTTCATTTTTATCATCTTCATGGGTATCCCAAAATTCTGACTGCCCAGATTAAGGAACTCTTCCTGATGTCATTTACAGGCTTTGGTTGCTGTATATTCAGACATAGACTACTTTTTCACGTGTACTCGAGAAGACAGAGGATTCTGAAGCAGGGGAGAACAAAGAGGGATCAGGCCATCTGTCATGCAGCAACTTTGTTACCATATTTCAGGAAGTGTTCTGTATTCTGAAATATTTGAAAAATTCTTCACAGCATTAAAACATAAGTATGCTAAGAAATCATCTGGGGAAGGAGACTATGTAGTAATATAGAAAAACCTTTGTGGCAGACACTTTTTTTCATCATTTTATAATAAAATATTCCCTAATCCAAAATTTTCATTTCTTGGGGGAAAACAAACAATGACCATGAGAAGTGGGATTCACATCCCTAGGTCATTATATCCTTGTCCTGAAACCTACATATCAGCAAGTATAAATGATACAGTTAATTGGTGTCTTTGGAGTAGGAGATAAGCTGAGCCTGTCTAGCTGTTAGGAGAAATGATTGGTATGAAGCCTTGTCAGATGTTGTAAATTCCTAATGTTGTTTGTCTTGTACATTTATCCTTGTCCTTTTTGAGAATGGGTACAGAGGGAGAGCTACTGTTCAAGCTGGTGCCCTGGACTTATGTAACAAGTTTTCATTCTGATATCTCAGGGTTTAGTAAAGTCAAGGTGTTTCAAACAAACTGACTAGAAACTTGCAAACAAAATGCTGAACTGTCTTTTTCTGGGCCAACAAGCTAACACTGCTATTGCTGCACTGTAGAAAGTGCAGCTGTAGAAAGAAGCCTAGCTGTAATAATGTTATACTTTATATTTTAAAGAGAGGAGAGAAATTTTGTGCAATGAAGCATCTGCATATTCAGAATTAATATTAGTGCCATCTCTTTGTGATAGCTTTCTTATATAATTTCTTATGAAAGAACCATGCTGCTATATGCCAAGTCTGTGCTTCTCTGCTGCCCAGGCTTGTGCTGCCTTCTGCATGAGAAGGGTTAAAAGGAGACAATATCCTGTCAAAGACCTTGTTTTTAATTTTGCCTCGTACACTGGCACAGTTCCGGCTAAGAGCAGCCCAGATTAGTTCAGAAAACCTTTGAAGAGATTTAAGATGTCCTTCAGCCAGTTTGAAGGTTTTTGTCTTGCAAATCCAGTACAAGGGCGCCTGCAGGCATCTCGACCCTTGCTGTGCTGCTGATGCAGCTCAAGGTCACACTAACCCGCCCTGTGACATTCTACAACAACAACAGGGGGAAAAATGATGCAGTGAAACTGCTTCAGCATTCAGCCAACCAACAACTTCCTTGGATCCTCACTAAAAGAAATATACAGGATGCGCTATCCTTCCTCCCCCCCCCCCCTTTCTTTCCTCTTTTTCATCCCCCTTCGTAGATTTTTGCTGTAGGAAATAATCCAGGATTTCTGGTGTGTGTGATGTCAAGGTCATTTCTTAATTAGAACACATGTAAAGAACAAAGCTAAATGGCTTCAAAACAGCTTTGTAGTTGATGGAAAGGATTTAAATTATTTAAAGAGATAGTTACCCATGTATGATGGGGAAAGAATTCTAAAGACATTAACTCCTTCAGAGTATATGCCTTCCCCCAAAAGAAATGTCAAATTGTAAGGGACAATATTCTGAAGGGGGGGCCATATGAATCTGTTACATATATTTTCAGAATGTTTTGCCCTGTCATATCTGAACTGGAAAAATCCTAATTAAATATTATTTGATTTTTTACACCTAAGAAGTTGCTGTAGAGTACTATAGAACAAAAGAAGGTGGTCTGCATCTATGTCTGTTAAACAGCTATTAATTTGTTCTTTCTGATATGTGTTGCATATGAGATGGTTTATTCAAGAAACTATCACTCAGAAAAATCAATCTACAGGAGAATCCCATCTGTTTGAGTGAACAGAAATTAACTGTGAGGATGTGTCTGTAACTTTAGGTTCTTTTCTAAATTCATCCACAACAGATGTCTAACATGCTCTGTCAGTGCAATCTTGTGTGTGTGTGTGTGTGTGTGTGTGTATTTTCTTAGGCAAGGAATACTCCCTTTGAACTATAGCCTACAGCACCTGCATTGGCAAGCTCCCATCCAAGTACAGAGATGTACTTGGGGGATGACCTAGCTTATCTTCCAAGATCTGACAGACTCTGGCTCTTTTAGGATATATAAACTGACTAATCTTATACATATATACTCCAAATATATCTGATTGATTTTATTGATTGATTTCCTACCAGTTAAGTGGGTATAAGATCACAGCTTTAGTTGCTTGTTAACCTGTGCATCCCTCCCTCCAGTCCATCTGCCTTGCTCCAGGCCTCAGAGGGAGAGAAGAATGCTGGACCTGATCCCTCCCCCCCACCATTCCCTTCTCCTTTTGTGTCGTGTCTAAAGATTGTAAGCATGAGGGCAGGGAACCATCTATTATCTCCTCTGTTGTAAGCCGCCCGGATTCCCAGTGATTGGGTGGCATATAAATAAATCATATTATTATTATTATTATTATTATTATTATTATTATTATTATTATTATTATTGCTATTAATGCTACTACAATTATGTTGATTATGTCCTCTTAGGTCAAAGTGCTACATAGGCCCAAAAGATATGGGCCAAATAAAGTGGCTTCTGGCTACTTTGGGGGTATCGCATTTATGTGATGCATAACCTAAGTGTCTGGAAACTGTGACAAGGCCACGCTCCAGGCCTAAAAGCCGGATTAAAAAGGAGTCGATTTGGATCCACTCTAGGCTGGTGCGGCTTGGGACTGCAACAGCAGCCTGCTTTGGGAATGGGCCATGTGGTCGCTGTGGTCCTGGCCTGATTGCTGCCAGAGCAGCCAGAAACCACTCCTACAGGGCCATCAGCTTCACCCCATAGAAGACAGAACTAGTAGTAGGTATATGGGAAAGATGATGGGATAGTAAACATGAGAAAGGAAAATCATACCTTGACAGTGTAAAAAGCTAAATGTGCCTAATAACCATGCATACAAATGGTGACTGTTTTATATATGTTAATATGAATTTTAAAATAACACATAGTATAAATTCTAACATATGATTTTATTCTGACATACTATATTTTGTTTAAAAATATATGGCTGGAATTCACTATTGCAGTTATGGATGCACAGCCTAAAGATATGCATCCCTAACTGAACTGTATTTACAGTTCTAACATGTTTGCAATCATAATGGTGGCAGTTTTGCAGCCATCCAAAAGTTGACCTAGCCAGTACATCCAGTGATGAATAATGCTGAGTCTTGCAGTCCAACAAATTGGAGGGCTTTATAATTCCTCTTCCTGGTGTAATAACTGTCTAGGTGAAGTAAATATCATTGTAGTATCTCAGTATGGTATGTATGTTAATCTGTTGAGTAGCTAACTGTAATATTAAATTGAATTAAAATGAATATGGGGATGTTACCAGTTTTAAAGTGTAGATTACATCCTTAGGTCCCATACCTAATCACAAAGGAAAGCAGGAGGATGCCTGTGACTGTCAGGGCTCCATCCTACACAAAGGACTCACTTTCAAAATGTATTAAAATGGTACTCACTTTAAAATGTATTAAGCACCTCTCAGGGGTTTTAGTATATTACAGTGCAATGTGATATTAAAGTAAAAAATACCTGTGGAATTTATGAACAACATGAATAATGATAAAGAACAAAAATGTCTCAACTCAAGGAAAGAGGAAAGATAACAGGTCTTTCTTGTTTTTCCTCAAGTCTGGAGTATTTGCTGATTCTGGAGCCACTGCAGAGCAGATGCTTTTCTTACTTGCCAGTTTAACTGCCTTCAATTGCGATACTTTGTAGTTTCACAATTTTGCCTTCTATGGCCTTTCAATAGGGAAAGTGTAGCTCTCTATATGTGGTAAGATTTTAACTTTTGTATCCCCTCACTGTTTGTTCTTGCAAACTTGGGCTGATGCAGTAATATCAGCTTGAGCATCCCTGCTTTGGATAGTTTTTCCCCTCCCCACTAAGAAGGTAGAATTGTGTGTGTGTGTGTGTGTGTGTGTGTGTGTGTGTGTGTGTGTGTATTCCTAGTCATCTAGAGTTGTTCTCAAGGCTTTTTTCATGTGGGCAATTCACACAGAGTGAAATTGTTTTTAGAAATCTTACCTATGTGTATCTATTTGTATCTTACATATATGTCTGTATATATGCAGAAAACATATCCGGGGTAACCATGTTGTCCATATAGTAAAGTAAAATAACATCCAAAATCCACATACATGTTGCAATATACATATTGCAAGCATGTATATTGCAACATATATATTGTGCATTTTGGTTGTCCCAATAAAGATATCACTGTTTTGTGGATTTTGGGTGTTACTGTAGTTTGTATATGATATACTTGTATGGTATGTTATATGGCCTACAGGAGATGGCATTTAAACTCAAGCACATAAGAAACTGCTTAAAGTTATTTCCACTGGGAACAGGGCTTGGGAGAAGTGTGTAGCTGTATATACACTGTGTAAGACGGAGCCAGCTTTCTATTATCTCATCATCACTGCAGCAGTCAGCAGTTATTTTGCTAGAAAGTACCTCTATGGCAATTGGTTGAATGCATACTTGATCTAGTTGCATAATTGTCTATCTATTGGCTGAGCAATTCCTATGCTTTAAAATATTTTTTATTTAGCTAACAAAGGTTCCCTCCCCTCTTAATTGGCTTTCTAATATTGACACAGGATATCAAACAACTGAGTTAACAGTACACTGTTCAGTCTAAAATCTAATTCAGGGAAGTATGGCTTTGTTGTTGTTAACTGCCCTCAAGTCAACCATGACTTATGGTGACCCTGTGGATGAGGCATCTCCAAGATCCCCTGTCCTCAGCTGCTCTGCTCTGGTCCTGTAAATTAATTGAGTCTAGCCATCTGGCATGCATCTCTTTCTGCTGCTTGCTGCCTTCTCTAGCGTTATTGCCCTTTAGTGAGTCATACCTTCTCATGATGTGGACAAAGTAGGATAGCCTCAGTTTCATCACCTTGGCTTCCAGGGAGAGATCAGGCTTGATCTGTTCTAGAACCATTTGTTTGTCTTTTTTGTCCCTTCACAGTATCCTCAGCACTCTCCTCCAGCACCACATCTCAAATGAGTTGATTTTTTTCTGTCCAATTCTGGTGCTAGGGGAATAGAATGGATTGCACTATCCTAACTTTATGTTCAGTTATATATCTTTACACTTTAGGATTTTTTCTAGTTCTTTGATGGCTGCCCTTCCCATTCCTAGTCATCTTCTTGTTCACTGCAGCCACCATTCAGATCAGTGTTTGATCCAAGGTACAGGATTTCTTCATTATCTAGGTTATCCTCCATTGTTATTAGTTTTGTTTTCTTTATGTTCAGCATTAACCTTTTCTTTGCACTTTTTTTTACCTTCCTCAGTAATTGTTCAAAGGCTGTAATGTTTTCTGCTAATAGTATGGTGTCATCTGCATATCTTCGATTGATAATGTTCTTTTCTCCTATCATCACTCCTTCTTCTGAGTCTAACCCTGCTCTTTGTATGATATTTTCTGTATGCAGTTTGACCAAGCAGGATGACCGAATGCAACCTTATCTGACCCCTTTGCCCATTGAGAACCATTCTGTTTCTCCATATTCTGTTCTAATAGTAGCCTCTAGTCCTAAATACAAATTTATCTTTAGGACTATCAAATATAGTGGCACTCCCATGTCTTTAAGGGCATTCCATAGTTTTTTGAGATGTGTGTAGTCAAAGACTTTGCTGTAGTCTATAAAGCACATGCTGATCTTCTTCTACTTACGAGATTTTATGAGTAGCTGGAAAGTATGAGAATTCAGAAATTTATTTTGGGTGTACCCAAAGGGCTTGCGCACACTTAATGAACACTGACCTTTTTATTTGACCAACAGACCTTACATCTATTAGCAAACTGATTCTGAAAGTCCCATTACTTTGAGAAAGGATTTGATACAAGGTGTTTGTTAAAGAAGCATATAGTCAGAGTGATGTGGCTGTTTGTGTGTAACTATAGGATATTTCACATTTTCAATCTGAATTGAAGTTTTGGTATCATTGCTCAGAAAGTTTCCAGTATTTGGATTCAGTATCAGTATAAGTAATTTGTGACTTCAGTGACTGGAAATTCTGTTTGCGAGTTGGAGCCAAGTACTTGACAATGTAAATACAGAAAACTGCACTTGACTTCTTTTTCTTCCACCCTCCCATTTCCCCCCCCCCAAAGGCAGGAAACATACATAAAGAAAATGATGGAGATTCAGAGCAAGAAGATGTATAAATAAAAACGGATAGGCACTATGATCGCTGTACCTCCTTGCCCTTGCCCGAGGTGTAGTATGCCCTTAACAGTATGTAAGACCTGGGCTCACCTGCTAATAATTTATAATTTACTGTCCTAATTCATCGATTTGTTACCACTAATTGTACTTCATTTACTTCTGTGTAGTTTCCAGTACCTAAAGGGTTGAAAGGTTGCTGTAATTGGCACCCGCAGCTGCTCTTTCTTTTGACAGGGGATAATTTTGCAGCCTATGCTTTGTGTGACAGCTGCCTAATTGGGCATTCTCCCCTTGTAGCGAGCCTGCCTCCTCCAGCCTCCCTGCTGACAAATGGTGGTGGATTATAGATGAGGACATGCTGACCCATTCGACCTTGCTGAGACAGCGGGGAGGGGCCTCCTGCTACTTCAGGGAAGCTTTGGGTCATTTAAAGGACAAGGTCATGAGCCAGGTGGGGAAATGACATGATATCACATGACAGTAGCCTGATGACACGGTCAGTATGTCAAGGACAAACTGATTGGTATTGATTATGTTTCTCTCTTTTATGATTCGGCCGTGAAAGCCCTGATATTTCAAAAGTATTTTGCCAATTTACAGGAGATGAAATGCCAAGTGGTGCAATGAGTCCCCCCACCACCCCACCCCTTCTTTCCTTCCTTCCAAATGCAGGTCACACATGTAATAAAGCTGTGTCGATAATGATTCAGATTCTCAATCTCATTACCTAGGAAATGCTACAGCTTCTGATAAACTAAGGACTCAGGCAAATTACTTCTACTCAGTTTCAGTACAACCTTTTAACATCTTATGCTCAGGTTTACAAAGATATTGCCCAATTTGTACAACTCTGTAGTGATGTATTATAATTTTATGAGTAAAGGAAAATAAGTTTAACTCTGCTAAAAAAACTCAAAGCACTTTGCCTAACTTTACAGGCCTAAATAAATAAATAAATAAATAGTGAGGGGGGGGAGAGCAGCTGCTTCTTGTTTATAGTAAATAGGCTTGTGGAAAGGTGACAGAATTTTACAAGTGTTCTGAATCTGGCTCTCTTATGCTGATAAACATTAATGACAGCATAATTGATACAATATTTTGTTTGCATGTCATCATATGGTGGCCCTGTGAATTTCATAGAATTTTCTTAGTACTGACACTATTAAATGGTTTGGAATATTTTGTAAATCATTTGATGTAGATATTTTGGTCCTTTTTTTGCTTTCTCTAAAAATATTTACTTCCCGCTCTTCCAAATACATTAAGAGTGCAATCTTACATATGCCTTCTCAGAAGTAAACCCCTGGGGACTTACTCCCAAGTGGATAGATAGGAAATTTCAGCTTAAGTCAGTTCTAATGTTAAGAGCATGATTTAATTTTTGCTCTTGAATAATTATGCTAAACACACATTTTTGTTCTATTTCAAACTATCAAACCATTTGGTACAGCATCAACAACAACAACAACAACCACACTTCACTCTCATTTTGGTGAAAAGAGAATCACTGTTGGGTGTTCCTGTATCTAAATGCAAGCATCTCACTAGGAAGTAATTTTATTTCCCCGAGGTAAAGAGCCATCAATAGTAAAGTATGATGAATTAGTTCTCTCAAGTAAGTGTGTGTGTGTGTGTGTGTGTGTGTGTGTGTGTGTGTGTGTATACACGCTCTGACCTTGCTGTGCATGTGTTCGCTACTCTGAGTGCTTGAATCAAGCTTGGTGGAAGCTTAATCCTTTGCCCTTGTACACGTATACTTGATTAGTAGTTGTGGTTATCTCAGCAGAAGACATTCCGCCCTCCTCCTGGTATTGGTTGGGACCTAGGCATTGGGGAGTAAAGTCGAAGGAGAAAGAAAAGAGATTTTGCATTAGTATTCTATGAAAGCCTTACTGTCTGCAGAACAAATTGATTGCTACAGTGTACCTGTGCTTGGCACCACTGCTGTGAAAGAAAGGTATGGTTGTAATCTGTTTTATTGTATTACCTATTGTCACACTCCAGGAATACAGTATTTAGCATTAAGCTTTCTCTTTGCACGTGCTAAATGTCTCAGGAAAGAAATGAAATGAAGAAATGAAAGCAAGAGACTATTGGGGCTGTATCTTTGCTCAATATAGTAAACTATGTAAGCAGTTCTAATGAGGTGCAATTTTTCCCCCCTGTATACTCCACTAGTAGCAAAAATGGAATGCTAATGAAAGGCTGTGTGAAGTGTTCAGTGACACAGATGTTATTGTTTTGCAACATGCCTAGATGGATTGAATTGCAAGTAATTTGTAAGTTTTTAACAGCCAGATGATTAGGGGAATTCTTTGGAAGTGAACAATGTGTTTCGTTGATCCACTTAACATTTTCTGCCCTTCACTGCACTGCTACACTACACTGTACTGCATGGAGAATTAAATTAAAGGAAGATGCTCACAAGCGGTTGATTCTGTATGCTTTCATATTCTGAAGAGGTTTTGTTTTTTCACAAGAAAATAATCCTCTCTCTAAGTATAAAATACAGGTGGCCAGCTTTTTAAATTCCTCTTAACTTTCACTTGGCACAACAATTTTCTGTAATTTTTACAAAATGTTCTGTTGGTATTTCTTTTCTCAAGTCAGCAACAGACTTCAGCAGTTAATCATGCAGGATATATTTTAATGTTTTTCTTAGTTTTCTGCTGATGTCAGTTGTCTTATGTGACAGGAAGTGTACAGCTCTGTATTAAAGATTCGGGCTGTTTCATAGTGGTCTGCACAGAGTGCCTGAGATTGCTGAAGTTGTGTTTGTAATTATTCAGATGTTTGCTTTTGGCTATGTTAAAACATTTGAATTATTTCAAACCTGGTAATACAGAAAGTCTCAGCCAATTAAGATGCTGGACAGTTGCTAATGTGTAATGCTTCTGCAATGCATTTCAACTTCTAGAGAACTCACACTAACAGCTTAATAAGGAAATGAAAGTATGTTAAAACATTTATAGTGCAATCCTACATATGTGTAATCAGATGTAAACTCACTGAATTCATTGAACTTGCTCTCAGGTAAACATTTATAGGGTTGTTGCCTTAAGTTATCAGAAGTGTTTGGCAAAATGGACATGGATATTAAGCAGTTTGTCTTGAAAGAAATCCAGGAGGATGAATGAAAGCTATAGACAAAGAACATGACTGTTAAGATGCACCAATGGCCTTGTATTTTCAAATCAATGTTTTATAAATGTGTGTAGAGTACTTTTGCAGAATAAGGACATATATAATTAGAATGTTTGAATGTGACCTTTATGAACAGATAATTGGTATTTTATATTAAAAATATTAACAACATAAGAGTAAGAAACATAGACATGTTAGAAGATAAATTACAGTATGCCATGCTATAGTAAGATTCAGTACTATTTTTCTTGCATTTTTAATGTGAATCTATTTTTTTTGCCAGTTACTAGGCATTGGTATTACCTGGAATATTTATTTATTTTCCTTGAACATAGAAAAATAAAACTATATTTAACTTTCTTTCACGTGAAATTAAATCCATTAATACAATTAAAGTTGCAAAGAAAATGTGAAAAAGATGCATTATACGTGGCTCAAATCTCTAAGGTTGCTGAGTAATTCCAAATCACACTCCAACGTACATGTGTTTCTGTTGTTTTAGACCTCTTGTAACCACTTTCTAAGGACACCTGAATACAGCTTTAATAGAAAAAGAAATCAGAAGTAGTAACATTTTAAAAATTCAGACCATAGGAACAATAATGAGTAAATTTATTTTCTGTTGGGGCAGGGTTGTGTGTATAATTCATATTTATTGGTTTTTTAAATCTTTGTTTCTTGTTGGCATCTTTTAAAACCAGAATTTTGGCAGAAAACTCATTTCCCTTCAGTCAGGAAATTATGTCTAGAACAATGGTGTAGAAGAGACTGCTTAGTATAGATGGCTCATTCATAGTCTTAGATAATCTAAGAGTAAACTTTTTGGAAAGTAACAGTAAAGTGAAACTTCTAATTTCCCTTGCAACTGCTTCATCCCTCCTAGTTTCTTCAACTATTTTTTTTTCTTGTTGCCCAGCAGCACTACTTGCTAGTGAATTTTGATGTCTCCTGGAATTTTTATTCTTGCACCAATATCAGCAATATTAGCTTTTGTGTCAATAGACTTGTATACATGGACACTATTTTAAAACATATCTGCCATTTTTATGAAGAAAGTATTGACAAAGACTAAACCTGAATCATGCTCTAAAATGTAAATCTGTCAAGGGATTGATGTAATGTGTACCAGAAGGCAGCCAAATGGCATTCAATACCAGCTTTTAATACCAACTTTCCCTGCTGTATGATCCTATGACTCTGGTGTATATTGAACTATACCATTGGTTCTAGGACCAATTCTAAGAGCCCTGGTAGTGCAGTGGTTAAATGCCTGTACTGCAGCCAAACTGTAAGGTTGCGAGTTCAGTACCAGTGAAGGGCTTAAGCTGGACTCAGGCTTGCATCCTTCTGAGGTCGCTAAAATGAGTACCCAGCTTGTTGGGGGCAATTATCTTACACTTTGTAAACTGCTTGGGGAGTGCTTAAGTGCACTGATAAGCGGTATAGAAATGTACTGGCTATAAGTCTAGTCTAACCATCCAGCAGTGTCTACTCTTACAATGACTTCTAGATTTCCAGCAGAGATCTTTGTCCACCCCTGCCCCCTCTTTCTTTTTCACCTGGATGCTGAATTGTACTGTTTATACAGGTTGAGTCTCCCTTATTCAGAATTCTGTAATCTGAAATATTCCAAAATTGTCCATTTGGGTGGCTGAGATAGTGCCCCCTTTGCTGTCTGATGGTTCAGTATGCACAAACTTTGTTTTGTGCATAACATTATTAAAATATTGTATATAAAATTACCTTCAGGCTATGTGTATATGAAGCAAAAATTGATAGCATGTTTAGACTACGATCCCAATTCCAAGATACCTTATTATATATATGCAAATGTTCTACAATCCAAAAAAAAAAAAAAAAAAAAAACCTCTGAAATCTAAAACAATTCTGGTCTCAAGCATTTTGGATAAATACTGCCCCAGATTCCCCCCATTAGCTCCACACTCCAGAGCAATGCCAAGAAGCTGTCTACATACACATCCCACTGTCTCCTTCCATCACTGTCACAAGTTGCTTCCTCTGAGGCCAGAAATGAGGTGGCCAGAGTCTGTCACATGGCCAGGAGAATTACTTACAATAGTGGTTCCAGATGACACAGTGGGATGCATATATAAACAGCCAACTGGCATCACTGCAGAGTGCTCTGGATTTTCCTGCACTCTGCAAGATCCAGAGCAACACAGGTGAAGGACTCACAGTGTTTTATCTCAGGATAGGCTGGATTTGAAGGCAGTCCATATGCATATCAGCGTTTTGACCCTTCATCGTGTAGACAGGTTGCAGTCAGGGTGGGGAGGAAAAACAATGTAATTGACCTGTGTAGACATGCCCTTTGACATTAACAAGCAATAGATTATATTGACAGGAAGGAGAACAGTTTATGAATCAGCTGATGAGAAAGAAAGATTTTGAGCAAACAGACGCTGTTTGTGTAACCAAGAGAGGGAGTCCAAGTGAAATTCTGAATTGGAGACCTGCTCTTTAAAAGTAGGTTGTGCTCATATGGAATAATAATAATTCTATAATATCAAAAGCTATAATGGGAGAAGACCAATATTGGTGTGGATCTTTCCCATATGGTCCTTCCATCCCATTGTGTTTCTGCATACTTACATTTGTGAAAAGGCCTACTTGGTCTGCTTTACACATACATTGGCTCTAAGCCCAACAAGTCCAGTTTTTACAAGAGACTTTCTAAAGCATACCATATTTTAGAGAAAGACATAGAACAGGAGTACTCATGAGGATATAAAGGTATACAGCAACATCTTGTTGCAGATGCCATTTCTTTTCTCTGATATCAAACAGATGGTTGAATACTTGTATAAATCAGAAAGTAAAATCTACAATGCAACAAACCAAAGTACAGTGGACCCTTGCCTTATGCGGAGGATCCATTCTGGACACACACACCCCTGCGTAAAGCGAATTCCACTTGTGCTGGAGCCCCATTCATTTGTATGGGGCTCGTGTATGCGACTGCATGATGGCACACATGCGCCATAGGCGCATGCCCATTCATCTGAATGGGATGTGCCACCCCTTGCACCCTGCACGCTCCCCACGGCTTGAGCGTGTAAGTGCAAAGCTACATATAGCGTGCCCACGTATAACGCGGACGCACTGTAGTGGTTTGTACATGTTTAACAGATACTATCAAGATAAATTGGAAAAAAATACGATTTTGAAATATAAAACTTACTGACAAAGAAGTTCCAAATATATGAGATTGTCAGCTGAAGTGGTGGCTTAAGGAGCTTGGTGAGCAGAAAAGAACAGAGAATTAGTCTGGTCAGGTTCATCATGAGTTTGAGAATCCAATCCCATAGTTCCATGTCCTCTTTAGGGGTGGCTGCTGAGAAGGGTTCATCATTGGCCCTCTTGGAAGAGCAGGCAGGACCTATCCTGATGCTAAGGGTCCATTCACACTACACAGTTATAGTGCTCCATCCCATGTTCATTGCCATGGCAACATCCCATGACATCCTGGGATTTGCAGTTTAGAGAGGCATACTTGAGAATTTTCTGCCAGAGAGTTCTAGTCTAATGCATCACCAAACTACAAACCCTAGGATTGCATAGGATGGAGTCATACCAGTTAAAGTGGTATTATAGTGCTATAATTGTGTAATACTGTATGAATGGACTCTAAGTGTCACAAGGACTGGAAGAGCTAGAAAGGATGTATATATCCCCACTCTGTCTCTCCTTCCTTCCCTTTTGTTGTTTATTGGCTGAATGGTAGGATACTGAGTGAAGAGAGTGGACTAGGCCAGTGTCAAACAGCTCATTGAACTACATTTGTGTTTTGTATTTTTTGAGTGAGTGAGCAATGTATGCCAGGAATATTTTTTTTAATGCAGCATTTCCTCCTCTGTTTCAGTCTTTGAACCTTCATACACAATTTATACCATAATAAAATACTCAGAGTTGTACTTGGCATCCAAACTAGAGGTCACTATTAGAGCTCTGCTGCTTCTAAGGTTTGAAAAGGAGTACCAGAAGCAAAAGACAGTCATCTTAAGGCAATCTCTTTGATCAAGAGGGATGCTTTGGCAGTAGGTTGGTTGTCTCCACTAATTTTGGGCCTGACAGAAGGCATCAGCTGGCGTGGTCACATTCTTCATTCCCTTTTGCTCATATAGGGATGCACACACCCTTTCCCTCCTCACACATGGCAATACATAGACCAAGGAAAGACACACTTAACCTGTAAATGGAAGCAGAAACATTTAAAGCCCCTCCCCCTCTTCATCACACAATACCACTCTCCAGCTCATTGGTGCCAGCCTGGTGTAGTAATTTGAGAGTTGTACTATAACTTGAGATCAGGCTTCAGCATTCAAGCATAAAAACTCATTGGGTGACTTTGGGCAAGTCATGCACTCAGCCCCTCTGAAGAAACCTGCCTATGATAGGCTTGCCTTAGGGTCACCTTAAGTCAGAAATGACGTGGAGGCACACAACAACAGTCAACAACAGTGAGGAAGAAACCTGTCAGCTGTGCAGACTGGAAGGTGTGTGAAGATACTTTTGTCACCATCCCAGTTGTCCTTGAGCTATCTTTTAAAAAGCTGCTTGAGGCGGAGAGCCTGCAGCATGAGGAAGATACCACAAGTCCAATGTGAATGTGTGATGATGATGACAACAACAACAACAACAATAATAATAATATTTATTTACTTATCCCATAACAAATGCTGAAGCCCTGGTGGCGTAGTGGTTAAATGCAGCCACTCACTCAAAGGTTGCAAATTCAATACCAGCAAAAGGGCTCAAGCTTGATTGACTCAAGTTTGCATCTTTCCGAGTTCACTAAAATGAGTACCCAGATTGTTGGGGGAAATTAGCTTACAGTTGTAAGCCACTTAGACACTGTTAGTTCAGTATGAAGCGGTATAAAAATGAGGCTGTTTGTTTTTGTTTGAAGCTTCAGGTTTCAGTGAGCTAGTAGTCAATTTCAGTTGTTAAGTCTGATTATGAAAGACAGTGTCTCTGGTTCACACATTTGGAAATAGTAAAGAGGAACTATGGGCTAAAGCCAGTTTAGCTAATTCCATTCAGAGTAAACCCATTGATTCAATGGGACTTAAGTGCAGACTTAACAAGTCCTATTCATTCAGTAGATTTGCTTTAGCAGAAACTAACAATTGGATATACAGTCAACTCTCCTTTTTCACAAACTTGAGGTCCGTGGTCTTGAATATTCACAGAAGGGCAACCTCTGTTATTTTCAATGGGGCATGTCCCAATGGCTTGTGCCTTGGGTGTACTCGCAGGCACACGCCCCCATTTAAGCCTATGGGGCTTGAATATAGATGAGTCTCCATTTTCGCGGGGGATACAGAACAGCCCCCCCTTCCCCTGAAAATGGAGGGCCAACTGTAGTCCTATATATCTCATAACTTGTTCCTGTTGGTTCAGCTGCATTTTATTCTTATAATTAGTGAGTGTTTATTTATTTATTTATGGTATTTATACCCTGCCAATTACCCACTTAAGTGTTCATTGTGAGAAATATGTGGCCCTTCAGCAGGTCAGCTTCCATTCCAATGTATTGCATGATTTTTAAAAGGCTTTGGACGTGTCCTCTCTGAAAAATTAAAGCAGTTTGGCACCACTTTAACTGTAATGACTCTGTCCTACAGAATCCTGGAATTTGTAGTTGGTTGAGGCATCATAGCTCTCTGACAGACCAGGCTGACACACCAAGTTACAAATCTTTACAAGTTATTTTACATAATTGAATGCAAAGGGATGAAAAACAGACTATTTCAGAAAGAAAAAAGTGATAAGACAGAGGATAATTCTCTGGTAACGAACCTGGGTTTCAAAGTATATAGTTAGGATGACATTGAAGGAGGCACAGTAAAATAGAAAACATTCATCATCATTGGACTGCTTAGTTGAGTACTAAGTATTCTGACCTTGATTCTTTTGGGAGATGGATCATTTCAAAGCCTAAATATAGGGGGAAGTGGTCTCTCAGATAAAGTTACACTTGATTTAGCACTGGGTAAAGTTCTTCTTCTTGCTAAATTTAAAGGGATGTCCTTTTATTAGGGTAAAAATGAAGAATTGCTTCAGATCGTCTCTACTAGGTCTGAACTGAACTCCTTTACTTACAGCATTGCTGGAATTAAGCCCCTCTAACTCAGTGGGGCTTAATTCTCAGTAGAAGTGGGTAGGATTTCACTCTTACTATAATTTATGTATTTCCTTAAATTATTTAAACCAAAGCCTGGATTGGCTACTTCAAATTATGTGCTGTTCTTTTTAAAATTCTGATAGAAAATAAAATGTTTTTATTAGTTACACTTTTTAACTATGCTTCCAGAATAGTTGAAGTCTGGTCTCAGGGACTGATCTTTGTTAACTTTTATAAAGTATGACTCACATGATAGTTGCTCTCCATGACTATTTAATCTTTGACCTGGCTTTCCTGAGAAAGCAAACTAGATTGTCAATTAGTGCTAATTAGTATCTAGCATTTTGGGAATAGGGGCAGCATGCCAGCCACGAGTACAAATGAGTGCTTTTTTAAATGTTCAAAATACATATTGGCATCTAAAATTATACATACTGCTATATATCACTTTTATATTTAGCAGGTTACAGTTCACATAAAATGGGAATACATATAATAGAAAAACAATCATTTAGAATTTTCTTATTTTGGCTTTTTTTTTTTTTACCATTTATCTTTTGATAGCCTGTGTTTGGTTTGTGACTGTAAGTTTAGTGTACAACCAAGTGATCTCAAGTTGGATTTGTCTGTAAAACTTTCAATGTCATGTATTTTGACACCCAAGGATATGAAAATGAAATCTTGAATGAACAACCAGAGTATTTTGTATACATAATATGGAAAATATGAAGAAACATAAGTTTGTGCAATTGCTTTTAAAGAGACTATTATTGTAAGTGCAGTGTATATAAGTGTATATTTTAGCTTAATATACATGTCAGTCAAAACATAAAAAAGAATGTTGCCAATTATATTTTGTTGCTGATTATATTTTGATTAAAAAGACTTCCAAGAGGTCTTGAATCATGTCAGCTCTTCAAGAATAATAAGGAGGAAAATAAAACATACTTCGGAGTGTAGTGGAGTCTCCTTCCCTGGAGGTCTTTAAACAGAGGCTTGATGGCCATCCGTCAGGGATGCTTTGATTGAGAGTTTCTGCATGGCAGGGGGTTGGACTGGATGGTCCTTGTGGTCTCTTCCAACTCTATGATTCTATGGTTCTATTACCAGATTAATAAGATTTTAAAAATACTGTTTTTAATTAATGTTATGTTCTGTTAAGTATACTGAAGGTAAACAGTAAAAAGTATACTAACTGTAATGTTGCTTTGCCATGGTCCAGGATACAAATCCAGACATTTCAATGTGACGTCGAAGGCTTTCACAGCTAGAATCCATAGTTTTTGGTGGAGCTTTCAGGCTATGTGGCCATGTTCTGAAAGAGTTTATTCCTCAAGATACCAGTCACAGATGCTGGTGAAACATCAGCAATAAACTTTTCCAGAACATGGCCACATAGCCCGAAAAGCCTACAAAAAACAGACACATTAGTTATATACGCCCTTGGTATCCACTGCAGTTTGGTTCCAGGACCTCCCATGGATATCAAAATCTGTGGTATCAAGTTCCATTAAATGCAGCGGCACAATGAAGTGGTATACTTTATATAAAATAGCAAAATCAACTTTTGCTCTCTGGAATTTATATCTTTTTGGAATATTTTCAAACCGTGGATGGTTAAATCCTTGGGTAAAAGATCCATGGATGTGAAGGGGCCGGCTGCTTTTGGCATTGCAAAAAAGAAGCCACTTAGCGGATACTTCGGAAATAGAGGGATACACTCTCACTTGGTTGTTTTGGGAAGTAGTTATAGAATGACTAGAATGATATCCCTTTATAGAATGATACAGAGTTGAAGGAGAATCCCAAGGGACTCTGATGGCCCCATCTTCTGGTTCTGAGGAAACAACCTTACTTAGGGGCTGTACAAACGGGCGGCTCCATGCCGCCCATTTTTGCCCTGTGTCTGTACTGCAACATCCCCACAGATACACCACAAAAAAAAGAGTGGCTTCTTTTTTGCAATGCCAAAAGCAGGAAGGGGCACTGCCATGACACCACTTCCTGCCAGTGACGTCTAGTCGCTGTACGGCGGCAGCATCATGGTGGCCCCCATATGGATGGGAGGCTGCCATGATATGCCGGCATCCGTACGTATTAGGGTTCGGGAGTGTGCGGTTGCTGCGTGCTCCTGAACCTTAAAATCGCTGCCGCCATGCCACAAAACGCTCGTGTGTACCGGGCCTTAGACTCTTGGACACAAATGAGACTTCCAAAGAAGTCTCAGAAGCCCACTTTTACTATCCTTCTGGTTTCAGAGTCAGGCAGTGAAGTCACAGTGGTGCCAGGTCACATGCCTTACCAGCAGAGCTATATTCCACAGCAGCTGGCGTTGGGAGGCATAATATCTAGTAACTGGTAAATTTTGCCAATCCTCTTTTATACCTGTCCAATTTGGTAGCTGTTACTACATTCTGTGTGATGAATTTCATAGTTTAACTGTGTACTTTGTGAAGATGTATTTCCTTTTCCTGTAATCTCCTACTACTCCATTTCATTGGATGGCCCTAAGTTCTATCGCCATGAGAGAGGGAAAAATGTTCCCTTCATCTATCTTTTAACCATGTGTAACTTTATCCATCTCTTTCATGTTCCTCATTTCCCTCACGTTAGCTTTTTGTCTAAGCTCCAAAGCCTCAAACAGTCTAATCTTTTTGCAAAGAGTAGTAGCCCTTTGGAATTTGATGGCCCCTTTCTTCACTTTTGAAGCTCTGTAGTATCTTTTTTTGAGGTGTAATATTATACAACTACAGTCTTTAATGTGTTGTCACATGGTAGATTTGTATAAAATCATTATGGTATTACCAGTTTTATTTTTTGATTCCTAGTTATCCCTATGCATGCATGGTATTTGCATTTTCACAGTCAGCACCCACTGAGTTCCAATTCTCACTGGCTTTTCCACAAAAATTTTAGTTCTCTTTTAGTCATCAGCAATGTAGATCCCTTGTTTAGATGGTATGTCAACTTGGGTTTTTTTGTTCTCTAGATGTGTACTTTTTCTTTATTTGCATTAAACTGCATTTGTCATCTTGCATCTGAAGCTTTTCACTGTAGCTTTTTGTTTTAAGCACCATAAATAATTTGCCATCTTGGACACCTCACTGCTCATCCATATCTCCAAATATTTGTGATCTTAGGCTTATTTTTGGGTCCCATAATATGCTGAAATAAGTGCATTGTGTGCCTATTGCCTGCCAAACCCTGCAATCCATCCCTGGTTGGGACCACAGATATTCCTTGAACCTAACTCATTGCTTCAAAATAATGATCGTCTGCAGGTATTAGAGGTGGTCAAAAAGGGACGTGAATGAAATTAAATAGAAATGGTGGCCCTCTGCGGGTACCAGAAGTGTGTTGTGGGGGGAGAATAAAATTAAATAAAAATCATCAAGAATATCAATCTGAGTGTAAATCCCTACTTTTATTGTCCCACCAGTACCAGCAGCAGCAAAAGACAGAGCTCAGCTG
The DNA here is from genome assembly GCF_019175285.1 of Sceloporus undulatus. NCBI lineage: Eukaryota > Metazoa > Chordata > Lepidosauria > Squamata > Phrynosomatidae > Sceloporus > Sceloporus undulatus. Next base: position 57,269,140 of record NC_056524.1, on the reverse strand, counting down.
GAGCTCATATTTTAACAATCATTTTACAGTTATAAGAGTTATGGCTCTTACAGATTCATTTATGATCAATAATTTGGATTTCTTCTTTATCTTCCACTTGATTAAGCGACAGAGATACACTACAGTCTCCATTTTGTGTTTCCTTACAATTTAGATTATGGTTACCTACACTTTTTCTTGAAACCTTACTCCTGTTCATTTAAGGGAAAGTGAAGCTAATATCAGTCTTCTGTGAATATTTAATAAGATATTTGTTTGTGAATTCTAAGCATTCAGTTGTCAGAACTGGACATTTATATTTTGTGTCATTTTTTTTTACAGATTACTTGCATTAACACTGCACATCAGCCAGCTCTGAGAGGAAAAAAGTGCATAAACTGCATGATCTGCAATCTGAATCACTGACACTGAATCACAAGCTAAAGAAGCAACACTAGTGCATCAAACTGACTGAAAACAAAATCAGGTAATTCAAATCCAGTGCACAATGACACCAGAAGATGCAAGCTCTAATGTAAAAATAATAACAGTAGCTACAGGTCCCCTAAACCACTCAACTGGTCTTGGAATCTGAGGGGAACTGCTTTTCTTGCTTGTTTCTTCTGTTTAGTAAGTTATAATTCAGATATATTTTATGATTTGAATATTCTTTATGCATTACTCAGGGGTTTTGCATATTGACTGTCATGAATGTAGTAAAAACAAAATGTTTAGAAACAAGAAAAGGTCTTCCCATGACTGTCCCTGATGAAAGAACAAACTTCATCAATTGATAATTTTCAGAAATCCTCTGTATATAAGTACTTAATGTAAAAACAACAATAATAAGAGAGAATGTATTATTTATTTGAAAAAAAATCTTGATTCAAATATATTTTCAATTTGGCATTCTTGTAATTCTCTATAGTCTTTATTCTAGTAAATTCCAAATGTTATAGTCAGACAATTCCTTTATTAAAAACAGTCAATTTTCCAAATGATATTGGAAATTATAGAATATTTTGAGTATCTTCATTGAACATCCAATTAAAAAGAGCTGTAGAAACTTACAGGAAAAGAGAAGGAAATACATCATTGTTAAAAGTACTAAGCTTTAGCTTAAAAGAGTGATAACTTTCTTCCCATAAATGTTCCCGTTTCAATGGAACATTTTAGGTTTTACATTTTTCTAAGCAGTTCCTTCACAAAAACATTTATTCATTGTACACACTGATTTCTTCAGCGCATAAAATATCCCAAAGAAGATCTGTCTCACAGGAAAATACATGTACCGTACATAATTCAGTGGAACCTGAGATTTCCTGTGCTAGACATTAATGATTATTAATTTAAAAAATCTGACAACTGCTGTGGAAATCATTTTTTTAAAAAAAAAACTCTGTGTTTATGAAGATGTTATGTGAGACAGGTGTTTAACCTTAATCCAGGTAAAGTAAAAAAATTAGATAATATTTACCTTTATAAGATTTTTTAAATAAAAAAAATTACTAATCAGTCAGCATTTTACTAATGTCGTTACAATGGACTTATCAGGTGTTCATGCAATGATGCACATGTCATCTTTCATGTGTTTACTCAATGGAAAATTTCTGAAGTAACTGTTGTGTTAATTCAATAAACACATAGCTACTGCAACAAACATTTGAATACTCCCAAGAGTTGCCAATGAAAAATATATAGTACCCTGTGTGCACAAATAATTTGGAAGAGACCTTTTTGGATATCAACAGTAGAATTTAGGATGGAGGGAACAAATTTATTTTCTTCTTTCTTTCTTTCTTTATCTATCTAGACAAAAGGTTATGACAGAACATAACTTCTTATTTCTTTGTCATAAATTATTATTTTCTCTGGCTGGTGCTCCAACATAAATATTGTGCTATATAAAATAAGCACAAGATTATTTTTTTTAAACAAATCAAGAAATGCACTATAAAGAAATGAACTGTATTTTCTGGTAAGTGTACTAAAATCCCTGAAGCTTTGATCAAATGCCAGCTGTTACATCAGTCCTGTTTGAAATCTTGCTTTCTGATCTGTGACCTTGACCTTGTACCAGGTCTGTATGTCAAATCTATTTTTGTGGTACCCAAACCATAGGATTTTTACTGCAACCTTACATGATTGTTTCATAGAATTTAAAAGCTGGAAACAAAAACAAAAAGGCCATCATTTCCACAGTAATTACAATGGAGCTTTAAAGTGCAGTTCAATTCAAAGACTTGCATAAGTGTTTTTGAAATGCGCCTTCTTTCTTAGTAATGGAATAATACATACTTGCTTTGTTGTCATTTTTTCTCTACATTTCAGTTTTTGGTTATATAGTCAAGTTTGGCTGCAATATTTTCTATTATAGATTATTATTATTATTATCATCTTTATTTTTCTATGTATAATTTAATAATAATAATAATAATAATAATAATAATAAATTTTATTTCTATACCGCTTTTCCAGAGATCAAAGCGGTGTACACAAATAAAACCATTTACAAACACTAGATAAAAACCAATAACACACAAACAATATACAAATCTAAAACAATCATTCGAAAGGGTGAGGCAGAAGATTAATGGAATCAGAATACACAACTTTATTTTCCAGAGGGGAAGGCTTGACAGAAGAGGAAAGTTTTAGCCTCTTTTTGAATGTTTCTAGGGGGGGTGATCAGGCGGAGTTCCTCAGGAGATGTGTTCCAGATTTGTAGGGTCGCTACTGAAAAGGCCCTCTGGGATTTAGTAAGCATATTAGATGATGGAATTTCTAGCAAGTTCTTCCCGGTTGTTCGGATGTGCAGGGCGGATTATATGGGAGATGCGGTCCCTCAAGTAACTCAAGGCCCAAGCCATGTAGTGCTTTATAGGTAATAACCAACACCTTGTACTGTATTTTGCTCGGAAGCAAATAGGCAGCCAGTGCAGATCTTTCAGAATAGGTGTTATATGGTCAAACTGGAAACAACCAGTGACCAATCTGGCTGCCATTGTTTTGTACTAGCTGAAGCTCCAGGATTGGTACAAGGGTGCCCCATGTAGAGCGCATTACAGAAATCTAAGCGAGAGGTTACCAGAGCATGTACCACAGTTTCAAGGTCCCTTTGGCAAGGTGAGGGTGCAGCTGGCATATCAACTGAAGTGATAGCAAGCACTTCTGACCGTCGCATCTACTTGAGAGTCAACTGCAGGACGAATCCAGAAGTACTCCTAGACTGCGAACTTTGTCCTTCAGGGGAAATGTGACCCCATCAGGACAGGTGGATAAATTTCCTTCCCTGGGCCTGGGAAACCTATCACCAGTACTTCCGTTTCTCTGGATCAGGACTGAGTTTGTTTTCCATCATCACGCCCATTCCAACCGACTCCGGCACGCGTTCAAGAGAGAACCCCATCCTTAGTCACTGAATCAGTCGGAGACACAAGAAGCAAATTTGAGTGTCATCAGCGTACTGATAAAACTGCGCCCGCGCCTGTCTCCGGATGATCTCTCCCAGTGGTTTCATTGAAATGTTAAAACATTTGGCCTCTACTGCCAAGATCCTGGTCCATGCCCTAGTGGTCTCACGACTTGATTACTGTAATGTCCTCCTGTGGGCTTCCTCTTTCTCACCTCCGCCTTAATCTCTGTTCAGCATTCAGCTGGCACGCATTATCACTTCCACCCACCGCTCTGACCACATCTCTCCTGTGTTGGCATCCCTCACTGGCTTCCCCCTCCCTTTCGCGCATCAGTATAAGCTCCTGCTGTCGACATTTAAAGCCCTCCACGGACTGGCCCCTCCTACTGTTCGCCGCTTGATCAAATTTTGGAAAAGCGGGTTACAAATAAACTATATTTTATTATTACTTATCAGACCTTCTTTCTCATCACCTTCCCACCAGGGCCCTCCATTCTGGTAGTCAAGGTCTGGCTGTCTCAGCCCAGGATTTCCTCTGCCCCATCCCGGATTCGCCCCTTTTCACTTGCTGCCCCTCACTCCGGAACCTTCTTCCCCCACGAGCACAGAGCCATCACTTCTTAACCAGCTTCAAAACGGAGTTGAAAACCATGCCTGTTCAGAGAAGCCCTCCCAGGCATTGCATAATGTCGCTACTATTTGATGTTCTTGTGGGCCTGTTTATTGAACCATTTCCTGTGATTGCTATGTACTGTATATGCATTATCCTACTTGAGAGTATGTATTTTCCCTCGAAAATGATTAACCATCCATTATGAAGCCTCGCCCTCCCTCCAGTCCATCTCCCTTGGTCCAGGCCTGGAGGTAGAGAGGAAACTGCTGGACCTCTTACCCTTCCCTCCACCACCCCTTCCCTTCTGTGTCTTGTCTTTTTAGATTGTAAGCCCGAGGGCAGGGAACGTCTAACTAAAAGATTGTATGTACAGCGCTGTGAAATTACAGCGCTTCATAAATAAAGGTTAATAATAATAATAAAATAATAATAATAATAATAATAATAAAGTGGGGGACAAAATAGCTCCCTGAGGACACCAGATTGGAGTCCCTCTTAGAGGAGCAAGTGTCCCCCAACTGGAATCTGTCCAAGAGGTAAGATCGAAAACCACTGGAGCGCAGTGCCCCCAGATACCCAACCCCTCAGGCGTTCCGAAGGATACCATGGTCAATGGTATCGAAAGCCGCTGGAGATGTCCAAAGCACCAACAGGGTCACACTTCCCTGTGCGATAAAACAGACGGAGATCATCGACTAAAGTGACCATGGCAGTCTCAACTCCATAACCTGCTCTGAAGCCAGTTTGAAATGGGTCCAGATAATCGGTTTCATCCAAGACAGCTTGGAGTTGGAAAGCAAACCGCTCTCTCGATCACCTTACCTAAAAATGGCAATAGTGAAAACCGGCCTATAGTTGTTTCTTATCAGGGGGTCCAAGGAGGGTTTTTTTAGCAACGGTTTGACTGTTGCTAATTTTAAACTAGATGGAAATTACCCTCCCTGAATGATGCATTGATTAGCATTGCAATAATGATCTTACAGCATCACCACCCTGGGCGGTCAGCCAGGAGGGACAGGATCGAGAGAGCACGTCGTCCTCCAACGCTTCCAAGAAGCTTGTCCACTTCATCGGATCAACAACTCAAAGTGATCCAGTTTAATGGAGTCCACGGAAGCTCTGGAAGCCTCTTCTATTGTCTCTGTTGAAATGCCAGCGTTGAGATCAGCCTTTACCGAGAGATTTTATCTGCAAAGAAGTTGTTAAAATCGTCACAGCAGGCCTTAGTTGGTTCTAAAATAGGGTCAGAGCCAGGAGGAAGCTGAGTCAGCTCCCTAACCACCTGAACAGCTCTGCTGGACGTGACTCTGCAGACACAATACGTGCAGCATAGCAATCTTTGCTGCGCCTATTGCCACTCCATAAGACTTCAAAAAACCTCATGGTCGGATAAGCGCTGGTGTCTCCACCAGCTGCGCTCTAGTCATGCACGGACGCTTCATTTCCCGGAGATCTTCTGTGTACCAGGGTTTCTTATTAGAAGCGGGCCAAAGGATGCTAGGAGCGATACTGTGTAAGCCCTGGAGAGATCATACCCAGAGTAGCAGGGCATCAACAGAACGCCATGAGACCAACCAAAACCCCTCAAGGCCTGGAAACTTTTGGGTTCCATCCACCAAGGGGGGACCACCTAATAGGTCCTCCACCCCCGGGGGGGGGGGATTTGGATGTGCCTAAGTCGAACCTCAACCAGGAATGGTCCGCCATGACAAGGCAGAGGTACTACATACCTCGCCCACGGATTATCCCAATCCGTACTAAAGACGACACGAGTGTATACCTGCACAATGCGTTGGGCCTGAGACTAACTGGGAAAGGCCCATGGCCATCATGGAAGCCATGAACTCCCAAGCTGCACCCATCAGATGTGAGCCGGCCCGAAAGGGATGTGAGGTCCCCCAGAACAAGAAGTCGGGGAGACTCCAACACCAGTTCCGAGACCAGCTGTGTCAGCTCAGCAGGGAGTCTGTTAGCCCATGGGGTGGACGGTAGACCAATAGGATCCCCGGACGTCCCAGCCTTCAGGGTCAGGTAAATACACTCGATATAGTCTGTTTTCCGGATGGGGTTCCGGTCAAGGTAAAGGCGTTTTTATGTACTATGGCAACACCTCCCCCCGCCCACGTGCCTGGTCTGCTCCTTAACGGTGTACCCGGCGGGGAGGCCTGTGCCCACACTGCATTGCTCTCGCCCCCAGCCAGGTCTCTGTAATGCAAGCCAGGTCACAATTCTTCTCTTCTAAGAGATCTTGAATGATATGGGTCTTGTTCTTAATTGACCTGGCATTGCACAGGAGCAGAGACAGGGTCTGTGGTAGGTTGGATTGACCCTTGGTTCTCTTGGGTTAGCAGGGTGGATGGAAGGCAGGATAGGTATTAAGCATCGATCCTGCCTTCCTCTATGTGATAATTCCACCCCCTCCTACCACTAATATCCCCTTGCCCCACACTACTTCAATCGGAACTCCATGAATTAGATCTAAATAACATGAAATTATTAGATCTTTATCACCATATTTATTTATTTATTAAAATGTTATTAATAGTTTCAAAGTAAACATACAGACATAGACTTTGACATACAACACACATAGAAAAAAATAAATAAAATAAAATACATTATATCAGCTTATATGTGCAGAAAACCATGTTTATCAAGACAAAAAAGTGCAATATCTGATTTTTTAAAAGCATCTTGTATAGTGATTATGCTGAGTACAAAATAGATCACCACTGTAAAAAGTTAGCTATTCAGGTTACTGCTTCATAGTTTCAGATACAAAAATAGCTTTGAAGATGGATTCAAGTTATAGAGTAGGTACAATGGATGTTGTTGTATTATTGTCTACCTTCAAGCCATTCCAACTTACGGCAACCCGAAGACAAACCTATCATGGAAAGAACAGTTATATAAATATACACTGGGCCCTCGATATCCACAGGGGATCTCCCCATGGATGCCAAAATTCGTGGATGCTCAAGTCTCATTGACCTCAGTGGTGGTGTGACCACTTGACTGCCTGACCATTGGGGACAATGGCACATTGCCTCCTCAACCACCCGAAGCCTATCTTGCCTCTCCTCCCTCCAACTCTTTGTCCTCTGTCACTTGGTGGCTTGGCAAGGCCTGGAGGGCAAGAAGTAGAGCAGTGAAGCCCTCACAGGGCCGGAACCGAAACGGACCATGAGGTAATCCAGCCAGGCCCCATAGCGCCCCCCCAAGAAGCAGCACTCCGGAGCACCACCCTCAGACCTTTCTTCCAATCAGATCTTCCTTCATGGCAAGAGATGCCGAGGCTCACGGTTCCTGCTGCCCTCATCAGGCCTTACCACAGGGTAGTTGGAGGGGCTCATCCAGGCCTGACGGGGGCAGCAGAAACTGCAACCCTTGGGTGTCCCCTGGGGGAAGAAAGACCTGGATGGTAGGAGGTTTGAGTGCTGCTTCCTGATGTGCTCTGGGGCCCAGCTGAATGACCTCACGTTCTGTTTCAGGTCCATCTCCACTGAGACTCTGCCACTCACTTGCTGCCCCCGGCCTTGCCATGTCATGAAGTGACAGAAGGATGAAGAGTTGGAGGGGGAGGAGAGGCAAGATAGGCTTCGGGTGGCTGGGGAGGAGCCCCTTCTCTGAGGGGAGATGTTCCCCAGGCAGTCTTCCTCTTCCTCCTCCTCCTTCTGTTGCCACGTCTTCTTCCTCCTCCTCTTCCCACCACCACCCACCTCTGTCTCCTCTTCCTCTTCCTGACACCTCTTCTCCTCCCTCCTCCTCCTCTCCTCTCTTTTGCCCACTGTACTGCAGCATGCTATGCCTTCTTCCTCTTCCTCTGCAAACCCCCCCCCCCCATGGGCTTGCCATCTGCAGATGCTCAAATCCGCAGATGGCAGGTCGGCAAATAAGGAGGGACCACGATGGCTTTATTCTTCTCTGTTTATTAATTGGGCTTTTTGCTTTGGAAACCAGGATGGATGGACGGACAGACAGACAGACAGACAGACAGACAGACAGTTAAGGAATTAGTGAACCTTTTCTACTACCTTTAAGAAAATGTGATTCGGAACCAATCAGACAGGTTCTGAAAGCAACATAGAGCATGTGAGCTATCTCCTGAAACAGATTATAAGATGACATTACATTACAACCAACCCAGAGTCTGTTTGACAGAGAAAGTGCAGCACTGGTAAAACAAGAGGGAAGGAGAGAAAGAAGAATAGCTAAACATGCAATGTAGACAGAGGACCCATTCACATTATACAATTATAGCACTATTATTACCTTTTTAATGGTCATGGTTAGAATCATAGAGTTGGAAGAGACCACAAAAGCCATCCAGTCCAACCCTCTGCCATGCAGGAATACACAATCAAAGCACTCCCAACAGATGGCTGTCCAGCTTCTGCTGAAAAACCTCCCAAAAAGGAGACTCCACCACACACTGAGGGAATGTGTTCAAGTCGTTTCCATCCTGTGGAATCCTGGGATTGTCAATTTAGTGATGGCCATTGAGAATTCTCAGCCAGAGCACTCTAGAGCCTCAGCAACTGTAAACCCCAGGATTCCATAGGATGGCACCATCTCAGTTGAATGAATAATAGTGCTACGATTCTCTTGTAAGAGAATTTTAAATTCTCTTGAGAGACAGCATAGTATAGTGATTTGAATGCTGGACTATGACTCTGGAGACTCTTGATTCCCAGCTCAGCCATGTTAAATGCACTGGGTGACCCTGGGCAAGTCACGGGCTTTCAGCCTCAGGGGATGGCAATGGCAAACCACCTCTGAACAAATCTTACCAAGAAAAACCCATGATAGATTCACTTTAGAGTCGCGATCAGTTGTAAATATTTGAAGGCACAGAACAACAAAAAACCCACAACTCCCTAGTTTGAATGGGCCCAGAGTTTTAAACATAATGTCTAGATATTGATGTGAAATTAACTAACAGCAGCCATATAGTAGATTTCTAAGCATGCCTGATCCTTACAAGAAAGTCTAGATAGGACTTGTTCCCAGGGAAGTTTACATAGGATTTCTGCATCATAATTCGTAATAATAACAATAATAAAATGAGTGAAGGTGATCAGTCTTCTAAGTATACATCACTGCATATTCTCTTCTCAAATAGTTACCAGACAAGCAATAATTTTCTATTACCAGTGCTTGTGATGAAACTATCACTGAGTTTGATCCAAAATGTGTTTAGCACAATGCCTTTTTTGTTTTCATACCAGGCAATGTGTTAAAGAAAGGTGTGTCAAGAGATATATGAAGAAAGTGCTAACATCATTTTGCAATAAGGCGCGTGTAAACATGAGCTGGAATGTGGGACAAGTTATTTTTATGTAGAGAGATTCTTCTTAAATCTCAGAAGAATGTGAAATAAGAGATGATGAAGCAGATTCATATTTTACCTTGCATGTTTTTTGTTTAATATTTATTACATTTTATCATTTTCTGTGTGTTTTGTCAAGTGCCTTCAAGTCGTTTCTGACTTATAGTTACCCTAAGGTCATGGGGTTTTCTTGGGAAAAGTTATTCAGAGGAAGTTTGCCTTATTCAGAGGACGTTTGCCATTGACTTCCCCTGAGGCTGAGAGCATGTTACTTGTCCAAAGTAACCCAGTGGATTTGATGGCTGAGCCAGGATTCAGACCCTGGTATCCAGAGTTGTAGTCCAAAACTGAAACATTACACCATGCTAGCTTTCTTTCTGTATGTATACTAGTCATAAATAACAATACTAGCGTTTAGCTTTTGTTCACTACTAAAATTCTTTATTTCTACTTTATTTCTGGAAACAAAAGTGCAAGTGAAACAATGCTCAAAAATCGTGCACAAAAGAAAATAATATATATGAAATGGCAAAAAGCATGCATTAATGCAGCCAATCCTCTGTATCCACGGATTCTGCATCCACGAATTCAACCACCTGTGGCTTGAATAAAACAACAACAACTAACTGTATTATATAAAGGACACCATTTTAATATGCCATTGTATATAATGGAACTTTAGCATCCATGGAGTTTGGTATCCATGGGAAATCCTGGAACCAAACCCCAGCCAATACTAAGGGCCCACTGTATGTGTGTGTTAGCCATTCCATATAGTAAGCAACTGTCTGTGTAAGCAATCTAACATTTATAGAAATAACACTAAAGCAGTAGCATTTTTTATTAAGCACTCCAAATTTTGGTGTGGGGTTTTAGGAGTTCAGAAACATCTTGATGGCCACAGTTGTTCATCTCTGGTGTTGTCCTTTCTGATGCAACCATTACAAGCCATATACATGGTCAGTATATCTATATTTGAAATTTTCTACAAAGTTCTCCTGGCGAGGCAAACCGTTTTTCTATTTAAAAATGGCTTGCTTGTTCAGCCTGCTTAATCACATGTAGGGACTAAATTAAAATCTGTCCTTCTGCACATTGGTTACATTCTTCTTATTTATTTATCTACAGCAGTGGTTTTCAAATGGTGGGGTGGGACCCCTGGGAGGAGCATAAGATTTGCTCAAGGGGGGAAGCGTGAGACTTGGAGGCCCCGATTCCTGCCCCCTCCTTTTCCCAAACTTTTTAATGTGTAAAATTTACACATGTATTGAGTTAATTGATGCAATTCATTTTCATTTGTCCAGTAAATGATTCAAGAGTTCCTGGTTCAGAAATTTCTTAAATTGGATTCTAAATAAAATCTTGAAGAAGGTGGGTAAGAATACACATAGTCAAAAATGCTTTTGGCTTTTCTCCTGATAACTGTCTTTTTAGCATCTTTAGACATATCTCTTGTTTCATCTGAAAAATTTAAAAAGACTGAAAACTGTTAGCATGCTAATTTTATTATGCCTGAGGAGATGTACACATACAGTGAGCCCTTGGTATCCTCTGAGGTTTGCTTCCAGGACATCCCATGGATACCAAAATCCATGGATGCTCAAATCCCATTAAATACAGTTGCATAGTACAATGATGCCCCTTATATAAAATGCCAAAATCAAGCTTTGCTTTTTGGAATTTTTTCAATTTTTTTCAAATTGTCGATGCTTAAATCTTTGGATAAAAACATCCGTAGATATGGAGGGTTGTCTGTATACATAGTTGTCTGTATACATAGCAAGAATCACAGCAAAAATTTAAATATAAAATAATTTAATAGGTCCCATTTTACTGATACTGTATCTATTCAGTTTGTCCAGTTAACATGTATGGTGCTTTTTCATTATGTTACTAATGAAAGAACTCATCTAATGGGGGGAGGGGGTGGAATCTCTACACAAAAATTAATGTGAATTGTGCTGAATTATAGTCACTGCCATGATTGTTATTAGTTCTGGTTTATTTTGATTTTAAGGTCTTTTTAAAGTTTTATTTTCTTACTCATGCGCATAACTATTGCCAGCATTCATAATATTTTGAGTCCCTAGAGCAACATCCAGCATCAGTTAAGTGAGAAAAATGGGCCATTTTTGTGCATGTATACCTATAAATGCACATACACACACACACAAACATACATTCTGCCAAACACATGTGGTTCAGTATAGAGGAATGGGGAGGTTCCAAGTGCCTACTAGCAACTAGTGATCACTAGAGGATAATGACAGAAGTAAAGTCCCTCCTGTCTCACAGCAGTAATCACTGGGACCAGTGTTTCTGTGCTAGTAAGTAGAAGCTAAGAAACTGCCTTTTCCCCTCCCAGCTCATCGGACCTGCAAGGAAAGGTCAATAGACTTTTGCTGATTTGGAGGGCTTCATAGCAAGTGCTCAAAAACTGCATGCAATCTCAGGGTTGCAAGTTGTGTTATGATTAAGTAAGTGATGTTTCTATGCTAAAATATAAGTAGTTAGATTTTCTTACAATCTGTTTTGCTGTAGCATGAGGAGATCCTCATTATGTCAATCTCCTGTTTCTTAATGCTTCAAAATGCCACTCTAAAAAGAGAATATGTCAGTTCTGTTCTGGCTACATATGTGTTCAAGTTATTAAATTTTATAAGGATACATAAAACGCGCGCGCACGCACACACACACAATAAGAGATAGTCAGGTCTGTAAAAATGTACAATGTAGCAGAAATGATCAATGAAATCACTCATCATTACATCATTGGGAAATGAGTAGCAATTTTTATATCCTGTACATAATAAAATGGGACCATCATAAATCTATTGCTCTTGGTCACAATTTAAGAACCCATATTGTTAATCATGTAATGAATGGATCGTACACACTTGCTGAGAGTAATCTTAAATGAAAATGTATGACCACTATTATATAAATTTCTGGCCATTGTAGTCTGGTTGTTTTAGCAACTCTTGGTGCTGAACAGCAGAAGCATGGTTTTCAAAAGATGAGTATCCCTTTCAGACACTGTCTGTGAATTTGTTAGATGTTCACCATTTTTTGGTATCAGAAGGAATGTCTGTACTCTTTCATGGAACTTTGCAGGCCAGTATCATGACTTGTGTCTTGTTTCCTCTGTGAAATGATTGACAGTATTTGGATTGTTTAAATATTTGGGGAATTAGTGTTTAGGCATGACACACATCAGTCTTCTGTGTTAGCAGATTAAATAGGATGCCCAGTTTTAAAATGGTATATTAAATCATTTTTACAGAATATTTCAAAAATTGAGCGCTAATGTATCAGATCTAAGCGGTGCAAATATAGCAATAAAAATACATGTAGAATACACACACACACAATTTTTGAAATCTGGAGGCATAATCAAGATATGAATATGCATAGTACTTGTTACTGTTCCTCAGAACCTTCTGTTGTCAGAATCTTGTTGGTGCACTATGCTAGAAGACACAGTAGTAGTGAAGGAAGGAACACAAAATCTGATGGCTCCAAACAGTCTGTTTATTAAGTTATTTCCTTCATGGTTGCAGTGATCAGGACCTTTTTCCTCCCATGCATCTGCCAGTACAAGTTGCGTCTCCCCTATCTGGAATTTCAAAATGTGAAATATTCAAAAAACCAAAACTTTTTCATGGGTGGCTGACATAGTGATGTGTTTGCTTTCTGATTGTGCAGTGTAAATAAACTTTGTTTCATGCACAAAAATATTTAAAATATTGTGTACAAAATTACCTTCAGGGTATGTGTATAATGTGTATATGAAACATATATTAATTTTGTGTTTAGACTTGGGTTTTATCTCCAAGATATCTCACTATGTATGGATATGCAAATACAGATATTCCAAAATCCTAAATCCAAAATGGTAAATACTTATGGTTGCAAGCATTTTGAATAAAGGAGACTCAACTTGTATAGTTATGCTGGCGAAGTGAACCAACAATAGTTGGTACATGTACCAGCACCAGGTTAACTGCATTTTAGATTAGTGCTAGGTAAATTTCATCTGCTTCTATTATTGAAAGACTTGATTAAATAGAATTAATACATTGACTGTCTGGTGAACTGCTGCCATGGGGTGCATAAGAAAATTTCTCTTTCTGCTTCCAGTATTACTTTTCCAAAATACATAGAGAGATGAATTTGGGGTGTGTATTTGGTTCTAATCACTGTTCAAGATAGGGATTTTTTTCATTACAGACTATTCTGTAATTGTCATTTAGCTTGCTTGCTTGCTTGCTTATTTATTTATTTATTTATTTATTTATTTATTTATTTATTATGGTATTTAAAGTGTTACAGAGCAAGGACAAGAAATGTTACCTGAATGTTACCTCAATTCACATCACCACCTATATTGCCTAAGGTATATGAGAGTTGCAGTTGAACCATGTCTGGTGGGGGGGGGGGGTCACATAAATTTCCACCTGTGATGTAGAGGAAAAGAAAATGTAGGGTAAGAACAGAGTTCAGGAAGATTTAGGCAGAAATAATTTTATATGCCACTTGTAAATGTACCTCTTTTTTGTTTTCTTGAATACAACTTTATCTATGCTGTACTTGGCTGATACTTTTTTCTTCTTATTTCATAGGCGTCAAACATGTCTAACATGATGAGAAAAAACTGAAAAAAGGAATGCTCAGTTGCAGAAGAATGTGGAATGCTATGAAGATTTTTATTCTAGAACTATATTTTAAATAGTCTTTCTGGATCCCCTACATAAATGCATATGTATATTACTGCAGAGATGGCTAAAAATGGAACTTTGGATATTCCACAATTGTTTGATGGCAAAACCATCCAAGAACTTTCACACCTGTTTTGCATCAGTTTCTGTAGAATGCTATAATGCTTTCTTATTAAGCTGAATCTGCTCATCTTCAGCAAATTAGACCTTAAAAGTGAATAAAAAAGGAACCTCTGTGGATACTTTTATTGAACATGACTCATGGAGAAGAGCTTGTCTCTGAGATGCACCAGGATTCTGTTGTTCTAACTTACCTAGAAGGATTACTAATGCATCAAGCAGCAGGAGGTTCGGGTTCGGTGGTTGACAAAAAGCCTGTTGGGCCTGATGCAGAGGATCAAAATTGCAAGGTTTCTGGAAATACATCTCCCAGCTGTCAGAGAGATGGTCCAGTTTCTAACACAAATACATATCGAGGTTCGGGCATGCTGCATCACAAAAAAGCAAGGCTGTTACAGTCTTCTGAAGACTGGAATGCTGCAAAGAGAAGACGGTTGTCTGATTCTATTGTGGATTTAAATGGGAAAAAAGAAGCTTTGTTAGCTGGAATGGTTGAAAATGTGCCTAAAGGCAAACAGGATAGCACGTTATTGGCCTCTTTGCTTCAGTCATTCAGCTCTAGGCTGCAGAGTGTTGCATTGTCACAACAGATTAGACAGAGCCTAAAGGAACAAGGATATTCCCTCAGCCATGATTCTCTGCAAGTTGAGAAAGACTTACGGTGCTATGGTGTTGCATCCAGTCACTTGAAGACACTACTGAAGAAGAGCAAAGCAAAAGATGAAAAGGAGGAGACAGGTCTGCCTGAGCTGACAGCAAATCTGGTTAAAGATCGTTTTGTAGAATCTTCACATAAAGCACAGGGTGGTGGCCCAAAGGTGATGAGTGAGTCACTATCTTGTGCTGCAAGATTACAAGCTGTTGCAAGCATGGTAGAGAAAAGGTCTAGTCCTGCTACATCTCCTAAACCCAGTGTGGCCTGTAGTCAGCTTGCTCTCCTTCTTTCAAGTGAAGCACACTTGCAGCAATACTCCAGGGAACATGCTCTTAAAGCACAAAATGCAAGTCAGATTGCAAGTGAAAGACTTGCTGCTATGGCAAGGTTAAAAGAAAGTGTCCCAAAAGATGTTGCCGATTTCAAACTGTCAAAAGGAATGGAAAGCCATTTGAATGGTCAGGTAAGATCTTCAACCAAATCAGTACCCAACAAAAGCAATATGACACATTTTCAGAGTCCTGTAAGCATAGTCCATTCACCTCCCAGAAGCATAAACTACAAAGCAACTGTGGAGAGAAATCATTTTAAACCACCTACCAACAGTAGTTTACTGTTGCATCTCCTTAAAAATCACAATGCTACTAAGCAGATTAAGGGGTATGAACATAATGATAGATCAAGTATTTTTGAGGAGGGTAGTACACCAACTACTGTTGATGAGTATTCTGACAACAACCCAAGTTTTACAGAAGATGACAGCAGTGATGATGAAAGTTCTCATTCTAATTGTCTTCCCATAGATCTGTCTTTCAAACAGAAAACAAATACTTCAGATTCTGCACCACCATCCTCACTGGACAACTTAACACAATCCTTGCTTCATAACTGGGAGTCAAAAGTGCCATGTCTAGAAAATATAGAAGAGAAAGATCCATCTAAAAGTGAAAAACTAAATCCGCATCAGAAAGTAACTTTACTTCAGTTATTACTTGGCCATAAAAATGAAGACAGTGTAGAGAAACTTCCAGAAACTGAAGGAACATTGATTACAGCTGATGTGGCAAAATTTAATTTACCAACAGGTAACAGAACTCCTGTGACAGAGTGCACTACCACAAGCCGAATTACTCCAATAAGCACTCCCCCTTTGCTAGCCTCTACAAAAGCAGATTCACCCATCAACCTTTCACATCATTCTCCTTTACTGATGAAACATAATTCCCCACCATACACTTGCATCATACAACCTGAGAGAGTAACAAATCCAGCTTCTAAACACTTGATAGATCTTACAGTACAGAAAGAACTTCAAGGAAGTAAGCAGAACCGAAAAGAAAAGGTGCAAGCATCTTCATCTTTTAGTGCAAGTAAACTTTTGCAGAACTTAGCTCAATGTGGGATGCAATCTTCCATGTCCATGGATGAGCAAAGGCAAGCAGGCAAACAAGTGATGACTCTAACCGCAGAGAAACCAATAGGCCTGATAGATGGTCTAAATAGCTCCCTGCTTGCTAACTCATCAGGTACACTTGAAGAAAACAAAATACTCAGTAATCAGCCTCTTCCAGAACAAAAATTTCCTAGTTCAGAAATCCAGAATCTGCTGGAGAGGCGCACTGTCCTCCAACTGCTTCTGGGAACCTCCAATAAAAGTATGAGTGAAACAAAAGAGATAATGCTTTCAAAAGAGGAGAGTTTACAAGACCCAGCAGAAAAGACTTTGAATGAACAAATATTAACTGTAAAAATAAAATCTGAACCTTCTGAGGAAGCAAATGCCCTTCAGAATCCAAATGCACAACAAATAAGGGGCAATGTTGGTAAGAAATTTCATGGAATAGCTCGTTTACTAGAAAGAAATGCATCTACTTCTCCATCATCAGAAGAACCTAATTCTAGCTCTATGTCACCTCAAGATTTTTCTTTTTCGAAAAACGGTCTATTGAGTCGACTGCTTAGACAGAATCAAGATTGCTACTCTACAGACAATCTTGACAGAAATCACAGAAATGATGAACAAAGATTTGTGGAATCAAAAAGTCACAGCACCATCCCAAAGAAGAGAAAGCTTCATTGTGAACCTTGTGAAGCTCCTTTAAAAATGGTAAAATGTAACAGAAGTAACATATCTGATATTGCAAACAATCATAAGTCTTCTGCAGATGTGTTGTATGGGACAAGCCTTAAACAGAATGAATTGAAATTTAGCAGAACTGATCTTGAATTAAAATATTCTTCAGATCATGGTCCAAATAATGAAAGTGAAACTAAGAGTTGGTCTAGAGAAAGCAAAGGATTTAATGTGTTGAAACAATTGCTCCTGTCAGAAAACTGTGAAAGAGACATGTCTCAACATAGGAATAATTCAGCAGTAATTGATGGTAAAAAGAAAGCAAACAAAAACAACATAACAAATAATAACACAGGTGAATCCAGTATTTCTTCAGTGCATACACTTGTGGGGAATCCTGGGCAACAAACCAATTGTTTGGATCACCAAACATTTCAGTATTCAGTTGCAATGAAGAGTCCTGCCAGTTCTCCCTTCACTGATCAGCTGGGAGGCACAGTCTCATCAAATCCTGAATGTGACCAGTATAGTGTTTGCCCTGTCCCTAGTGAAAGAGGGCCCATAAAATGGGTAATCACAGATTCGGACAAAAATGAACATGGCAGAGATTCCCCAAGACTGACCAAAACTAACCCAATATTATATTATATGTTACAGAAGGGGGGCAGTTCTGTTAATATTCAGGAAGCACATGGCAAAGATGCTTGGAGTGATAAATCATTTACAGAAAATTCATCAGCTGTCATATTCAAGAAAGAGTTATCACCTGTTGCAGAATATAAAATACCATTTCATACTGTGAGAAATGCATACAGTAACCATTCAAATAATAAGATGTCCCTTCAACACAATGTGAATGGAGATGTATATGGACTCTTAGAAAAAGTGTTAACAATAAAAAAAGAACCAGAGTGACTTATAGTCATATAAAGTGTTTACAGTCAGGTTGAAATCCTTACTTTTAAAAATAGTGTTGTATAAATCTAGCATGATTTGAGAAACGCATGGTGTAAGTGAAACATGGTTTTGTTTGATGAACTTTGTTGCTAATATTTAAAATACATGTTGCTTTTTTCCCTTTTCATTTTTTCTCCTTCCCTTTTTGACTTTACAAGAAATTTATCACAATTTTATTGTTCATTGTATAATCTGTAACTGGAGATGTAGGTCACTCTTGCACATATTTTTCTGGTGTAGTAAATGCTGCCAGTATTCCTTTTACACTGGGCATAAATGTAAAGAATTTGGTCAGTGTGTTCAAGCTTCCGGATATATTTCCAAATCATGCAAATGATGGACCACAGACCTCCTAATGTGTCATGAGTATGGTTTGTAAACATGGGAGAGAATTGAACCATCTTTAAAAAATAGGATTGATATAGGAATAACCACAGAGGCAGGAACAACTACACTAGGAAATTACATACAAAGAGGATCTTATTTGGAACTACTGGTATTACGCATGTAATGCAATGTAATATTCAGCCTACACTGATGACAAGAGTGTTTTGCACCATTTTATCTTGCTATGTAATATATTTTACTTTTTACAAAATTCTGGGCACTGGGGCAGTATAATTTTGTGTTTCTCAGAAATTTATGAAATGTGAAGATTTTTTTTACACACACACACACACACATATATGGATCACTCAGACCAAGGCATTTGTTTCTTGTGTTTGTAATCTCTATAGGTGTTAACTAGAGAATTGGACAGAAAGGAACTTTATAGTGCTTCCAAATGGCTTTTAATTATGTTTTGATATCTGGGAGAACCATAGGTAGTATCACTTTTCTCTAGTTGCATTTGTAAAATGCCTTCCCTAAACACTCACTTGGAATAAATATAAAACAAGGTGATAATATTACATTTTTATAATACTGAGTTTACAAGTACAGTCAGTTTAAAAACAATTTTTGTTCACATTCCTGTGTTTGTTCTAGTGAACACAGTCAAGTCATCCCATGAAATTTAATACATGAGGATAATCATGATTTTCCAGAACTACTACTGATTTGTGTTTAAAGGGAGGGGGGACAAAGAATAAATGGTCATTTCTCATCAATCCATGCATGTTTACAATAGGAGCACTAATAAAGAATGGGAAATTATTTATGTTGCTGACATGGTGATGCAATTGTAAAAGCATCAGCTAGTCTGTAAACTTATGATTAATTTATTTGCCTTTACCATACCAGACTTAAGTGGAGTATTATAAAATGAAAAGGTGGAATGAGTGGAATGACAGTGTTAAACTGGAATGCATGTAATAAAAATATAATTATTAGTTGTGACATTCACCTCTCTCTCTCTCTCTCTCTCTTTCTTTTCAAACACACACATATACCATTGTGCTTTCACATTGTTGGCTAGTCTTGTCATAGGTGAAAAGACCTACCAAGGAATTTCACTAATCTTATCAAAATTACTTTTACCACCATCAAAACTCTTAGAAATTATTGCTCAGCGTAGCACATTTTGAATTTGATTTGAGTTTTATTTTAAATAATACTCTGTCTACTGCAATAAATTGAAACATATGTAGCATTCTGATTCAGAATTATTGAATTGAACTGTGAAATTCTGTGTGGTGGTTGTGAACCAGTAACTATGAAAATATAACATAGAAAGGACCATGCTTCTATATTTATTTTTTAAAAATCTGGTGCAAATTGGCATAAAAATTGGTCAAACCGTTTTTATTACAATCCATAGTCATTCCACTCTTATTCCACATGGAACCCTCGGTTGTACTTATACATGTATTAATTTCATGACAAATGTTTGTTACCTTATACATTTTCAACATAATCATAGAGTTTGGATTTCTATATTTTAAACATAATAAAATTGTTCAGTGGATTGTAGCCCATTCATCAGAGAAAGCAAAGAGATAATCCCATGGTGAATATGGTCATATATTTCCCATTAGGTGTTCCCTGTACAAATATTTAAGTGCTCACAGACAAAACAAAAAAGTTATTGCATATTAATGTACCACATAACCAGTTTTTGACAGCAGGATTGACAGCAGTTGGTGTATGCTAGTCTAAACAATTTCCTTAATTGACACACAAAAAATTCAGAATTGAATAGCAAGTAAGAAGGTTTTACATATATCTAAATCTGCTGCCTTAACCATGTGGCTAGTAAAACCCAGCCAAGGAATTTAGGATGAGCAAAACTGTAATCTGACAGCTCTGAATACCAAGCACCAATATACCAGGTGCTCATTCATGCTACAGAATAACAGTGCTTTTATTTCACTCTGTCTGCCACAACCCCATCCTATGCGATCCTGTGATTTCAAGCTATAAAAGTATATTTAGAATATATTTAGAATTCTCAGCTAGAGAACAAGAGTGCCTCACCAAACTACAGGTTCTAGAATGCAATCACAACAATTTAAAATGGAATAATGAAGCTATAATTCTGTTGTTAGAATGGGCCCTGGTAAAGTATCCAGGTAATGTGCTGCAGAATCAGAGTATACATGATAGTAGCTTGTCCCTGTGGTTAGACCTAGATTTGTCTCAATACATGAAGTTGAAGGGAAAGGGGGTTAGACCAAAAGGTATATAGAACTGCACTTACCACCAATCTCTGATTTCTCCTAGTGTTTTTCCCCTTTAACATGTGCTTTCCTCTGGCATTTAAGTCAGCTGAGAAGAGGGGAAATCTTAAGCTGAGGATTTAAGAAGAAAGCACAATGGGTCTTATGTCTAAGGAGACATGCATTGAATTAGGCTGTGCATCTGGAAACCTATGCACACTTCCCAAGAATAAATGCTCTTGAATTCACTGGAGTTTCTTCTGAGTAAATGTGTTCAGGATTACTGTAAAAGACCATTTAATGCATCTTTTGAAGATAGAACATAAAAGTTTGAATGGAAAATCAGCCATGTGTTTACTTCTTAAACAATATATTTTTTACAAAATATAGATTATAAAGTATTTAAGTTACATTTTTTGAAGATACATAATTTGATTTCCCCACCAAACATCAGTCAGATGTGATAAAGCTGTCATTTATGACAGTAAAATATTACCAGTTTATTCTCTACTGCATTTTAGTAGAGTAAGCTGACTAGTTATATTTTATATATATATATGTAATGTATGTATGTATGTATATGTATACATTTGTAAATATATAGACTTGTTACACATACATGTTGAAATCAGTTTTTAAAACAAGTGATGTAAATAGTGGTTTCTTTAATGAAAAGTACATAATTTTGTATTCTATATAATGCAAAGGAATAAACATTTTAATCTTTTTGTTATGTATATTCTATGTATTAAATGTAAATATGATCACATAGATTTAAATTTTTTGCATGTGTGTATACAGTTGCAAGTCTGGAAGAATGTATAAAAACATTTTATTTAAAATTGTAATTACCTGGTGCATGACAAATGCATGGGGGACCCTGTGCATCTCTGCAATGGCAAAAAATGTCTTAAGTCAAACGAGATGTTTATCAAACACAACTGTATTCTGTTTCTGGACATGACTTCTGCTGTGGTATTTTAGCTCTGTGAAAGAATGTGCTTCAAATTAAAGGGTCTGGGGGGAAAAACAGCTTTTTTACAAAAACAAATAGCACCTCCTTTCTGCCAGCCACAAACATCAACTTTTTGATTCCATTTCAGACTTCTGAGATTCTATTCTAATATTGTCATACAGTGTAATATCAGTTTTCATTGCCATAAATAAGAATTCTGGGGTTTATGCAATCTTTTTGTTGTGGAGTTTTCACTAATTTAATGGTTGTCATTTTTATTAGAAAATGATTTATTCATGTGATGTCACAAAACTGTACATACTGCAGTGTGAAGGTTTTTTTTAATTCTTTCAGTGTTTACTTCCTGCAGAAAATTTGAATAAATGAGAAAAATGCATTGAATTACTAGTTTTAATCTGTTTATTGTGCCTCTTTCTATTTGCAGTCCAAATGCTATGTTTGTTCAAAAGTCCTCTTGACTGTGACAGATCAACCAGCCATCTTTTTTGTTTAAAGAGAACTGTGTGTGGTTGTGAATACATAGAGGGACACAGTGACTCTGTGCAGTACCTGGTGGTGAGGAGCACACAAACAACTCATAATGAAATGGGATCTACAAATTGTCTGAACTGGACCTGAGGTTAAGTTTACTTGACACTGTGATTCTTTCAATGGTGGCTGATCTTTCTTTATCTTTCTGTGAATGGTTGGGACAAGTTCAAACCCTGCTCTTCAGTTCCAGAACAATATATTCTTAAATGTGATTAACAGATTCACTATGTAATCTACTGCATATTTGCCTTGAATTAAATTGTTAGTCCCAATTTAAGTACACTCACTGGATCAATGGGGTTTACTCAAGTGTTGGTTCACCATTCAGCAGTCAAGTCAATGGATCTACTTGGGACAATCTGTAGAATTAAGGAGCCATTCATGTTCAGTAAAAGTACAATGTCTGTTTCTCCATTTATCTTGAATCTGGGTAAATGATTTCAGTGATGTCATCATGGGGATAGATGGACAGGGTCTAGAAAAGCTTAGGCCAGTGGTGGTGAACCTATGGCACGCGTGTCACAGGTGGCACTCAGAGCCCTCTCTGTGGGCACATGCTCTGTCATCCCACCACAGAGTTCACCAAAGTTTGTTACTAGAAAGCCAGAGGAATGTGGCACTTGGTGATAAATAAGTGGGTTTTGGGTTGCAGTTTGGGCACTCAGTCTGTAAAAGGCTGGCCATCACTGGCTTAGGCTGTAATAAAATTGGTCAACTATTGAAAGTTCCACAAGACTGAAGTCGAAGGCTTTCATGGCCACCATCCATAGTTTTTTGTAGGTTTTTCAGGCTGTGTGGCCATGTTCTAGAAGAAGATGCCAGCCACAGATGCTGGTGAAATGTCAGGAATAAACTCTTCCAGAACATGGCCACATAGCCCAAAAAACTATGCCACAAGACTGTTTTTGCCCCAACAGACTAAATTACAGTCCCTCCAAAAGTCAGTGAAAGATTACATATTCTACCTATTAGAATATGTTTTTCTTCTACTTATCTGTGAGAGAACGTTTGCAGTAATTTTTCTTGGTTTTCACTATTTTATACTGACCAGATAATTACTGGCTCAGCAATTAGAGAAGCCAGTGTAGTAGTTTAGGTGTTGGAGACCAGGGTTCAAATCCCTGCCCAGTCTTGGAATCCCACTGGGTGACCTTGGGCAAGTCACACACTCTCAGACTCGCAAGATTTCTCTGAAGAAATCTTGCCAAGAAATCCCTTGATAGAGTTGCCATATATCAGAAATGACTTGAAGGCATACAACAACAAGGCAATTGCACAGAATCCCCACCAGACAAGATCAGAGAATCATCTGGCCATCTCCCCATAGCCAGATATGAAATGGCTATGTCAGTGCTGGGATCTGCTGGGATCCTACAGAGGTCTGACTATTAATGTAAAGAGTTTGAGTCTTGGCATGGGGATGTAGCCAGAGACTCCTCTCCTTATGACAGAGAAAGTGGGGGCTTCAGAGAATACTGCTGTAAGTCTGGGATGGGTGTTGTTGCTGCAGAGGAAGATACCAGTCTCCACACCACCAACAAAAGACAAATGCAAAGAAAATGTGCATATGATCCACAGAATCATAGAGTTGGAAGAGACTACAAGGGCCATCCAGTCCAATCCTCTGCCATGCAGAAATACTAATAAAAACACTCTCAATAGTTGGCCATCCAACCTCTATTTAAAGACCTCCAAGGAAGGACTCCACCACCCTCCAAGGGAGTGTGTTCTACTGTCAAACAGCTCTTGCTGTCAGGAAGTTCTTCATCATGTTCCGCTGGAATCTCTTTTTCCTATAGTTTGCATCTATTGCTCCAGATCCTATTCTCTGCAGCAGTATAAAAGAAGCTTGTTTCAACCTCAAATATTTAAACAGGGCCATCATATCACCTCTTAACCATCTCTTCTCCAGGCCAAACATACCTCCCTAAGTCTCTCCTCATAGGGCATGGTTTCCAGACCCCTCACCATTGTCCTCTGGACAGTTCAGCCTCTGTGAGGCTACCCTCTGGACACTTCAGCTGCTGTAAGATATGTTAGTCTAACTCAATGATTTCCAAACTCTGTCCCTCCAGGTGTTTTTAACTTCAACTTCCAGAAGCCTCAGCCATCTTATCCAGTGTGCTGGCATTCTGAGAGTTGAAGTCCAAAATGCCTGGAAGGCCAGAGTTTGGAAATCTCTGGTTCATATGGTAGTCTGGCTGATTATATATATATAGCATGCATGCATGCATGTATGCATGCAATTTATGTTTTCATTCTCCAGTAGCTGGAGTGTTTTGAATGGGTACAGATAAATCACTAATTTGAAGTGCAGAATAGCAAAAAGTGATAAAACCATTCATCATAAAACAGCAGCAAAGGGCAAAAAAAAAAAAAAAAAGGACTACATAAAACCAAAGAAAAACCAGCTTCAGATAAAACCAAAGATCTAAAACCACTAAGAACAGTTCCTGAAGTCAGAAAAAAGGTCTCCACCTAGCTCTGAAAACTATAACAGATAAGGGTGAGAATTTGGTTTGCTTTCTTTTTCATAAGGAAAAAGGGGCATTTTGCTCACCCTTGATCATACTACAGCAGTGTGCTTAGCTCTTTACCTTTTTACTCATTGTTCAACTAAGCCTAAGGTGTTGAACTGGCTCTGGAAAATAAGAACTTGAAAGCCCCACTGACCCTCATATCTATTTTGTCTTTTATTATTGAGCATGGAAATATGAAAAGAGGGATGCTAGTTATTTTTCTCCAAAACTGGTGTTGATTTTTGAAGGAATGTAGGCCAAAAGCACATCAGTAAATCTTCAGAAAATTCCATAGAAGGTCAGCAAACTAGGGAAATAAGCTTGTTTTACTGTAGGTTTTTTTAAATAGATCCAATGAACCACTAGACATGGGTCCAAAACAAACTACAGAAATAATCCAGTTTAAGACCGCTCTAACTGCCTTGGCTCAATGCTAGGGAATCCTGGGACCTGTAGTTTTGTGAGAAATTTAGCATTCTCTATCAAAGAGTCCTTGTGCCACAATAAACTACAATTCCCAGGATCCCCTAGCACTGAGCCAGGGCAGTTAAAGCAGTCTCAAACTGGATTATTTCTACAGTGGGTTTTGGAGCTGAGTTTCCCTTCAAAACTATGTTCCTATTTTTTTCCCCAATGAGTTCCAATTTTAAATAACTTAGCCTGGGTTGACCCAAAAAGTGCATTTAACCGGGCTATAAAACAAGTAGGTATTCTGTGACCTTCATGTCCCCTGTAGCTATTTGTTAGTTCAGTGTTGCCCTTGGGATTTCAGTGATTTTCCCAAAGGCCCAAAAACTGGGCAGAAAAAATCTCAAAAACGGTATAATGTTATTGCAAAGGCTCCCTGGCCCAAAACAGCCAACCTCCCCCCTGCAGTGTTTTGAATGCTGACCAGAAGTAGAATGTTGTCATTTCTGGTTGCCAAAAATTCTGATTTTTTTAATCCATTGAAATTCAATTGGCAAATTAAACTCAGCATTTCGTGCCCTAAGTCCTGCAAAACAGGCATATCTCTGCTTTTTCCAATCACCACCAAAGGTAAACTGCAAGAATAACAATAGCTATTTGCTGTCTCTTCATGACACCCAAAAATTGTAACCTGAGGAGGTTGCCTCATTCTGTTTATGGTTAGGACTGGTCCTGCTCTCCTGGGCTGCCAATCTCAAGTACACATTATGTCAGCTGCACATCAGTGTAAACATGCATACCTATCATCTGTCAATCTAATTATTTTACTTCTTCACAGAATAACATGCTGAAGCTGAAGAGA
This sequence comes from Sceloporus undulatus, assembly GCF_019175285.1. Taxonomy (NCBI): domain Eukaryota; kingdom Metazoa; phylum Chordata; class Lepidosauria; order Squamata; family Phrynosomatidae; genus Sceloporus; species Sceloporus undulatus. The sequence goes on along the minus strand of NC_056524.1, from coordinate 57,243,387 downwards.
AAGGTGACTGCCACATAGATCTAGAGCTGAAGGATATAAAAGACATTAAATCTATCGATAGGAGGTCGCATTGGCTGTTATACCATCAATTGATGGAAAGATTTAATATAGACAAAAAATGAAATAGATGAAATAATATTTGAAGAAAAACCTAAACAAATCTCTAAATTCTATAAAGCAATCTTAATTAGGAAGTTAGAAGAAGACATAATTAAAGATCATATGCTGAGATGGGCAAGAGACTTTGGTAAAGTGATTCCTTTAGATAATCGGACTCAAGCCAAGCAGCAAACTATTAAATTTATGAGAAACCAAAACCTTAAGGAGAATTATTATAAAATGGAGACGAGGTGGCATCTAACCCCATCCAGACTGGCCAAAATATATAAAAATCGAAATATGGTCTGTTGGAAATGTAAAAAGAATTCTGGCAATTGGCTACATAACTGGTGGCCGTGTCCTGTGACAGAAAATTTTTGGAGACAAATACATAAATCAATTCATTCTATTATAGACATTTCTTTTCAATTTATGCCAGAACTGTATCTATTAAATATGACTAACATCATCCAACATAAAGATCGAATTAAATATTGGAGACAGATTCTTTATATGATTCCCGTAGCGAGAGTGATGCTGCCACAGAGCTGGAAATCTCCTGCGGTACCCTGAATAGATAATTGGCTGTTGAGAATGTTAGAGATTGCTGAAATACATAAAATCTCAGAATCTTTGGCAGGAGAACCAGATGCAAAATCTGAAGAATGATGGATAAGCCTCCTCTCTTACTGTAATAAAAAGTGGAACTACGCGAATTAGAATAATTACTCGAAAATGACTGGCTAAGAGACATTTGTACTCACAGAATTTTATTTTCATGAGTGTTTGTATTGAGTTCAAGCATTATATTTTTTGAGGCAATCAAAATTATTGAAATGACTAAGTTAAAAAGAAGTTGTGTAGAATAATATAGAAAGATAATAAAGAAATTGTAATCACCCTTTATAGGTTTTTTCCTATTGGAAGGTTAATATTGTCAACATAAATGCTAAATATACTTATTTGGAATAGTCGATTTATACAAAATGAACATACAACTGTAATATAGGCGCAGTACAGAGCACCAAAAAGAGGCGCTGGGGAGCTGCACAGCGCTCTTTGAATGCGGCGCTGTTGCGACATCATAGCTGTGCACAGCATGTAGATGGTGCTGCACAGCTGCAACGTCCTTGTCACGTGCTAGGGTTGCGGGGCGTGTGTACATGTTGCCCCGAGGCAACCCTAGCATGTCGCCATGACGCCGCAAAGGGCCGGTATGTACCAGGCCATAGAAAGGTGTATATATGTCAATTAATACACTGTATTTTTCTTTTTAAACTAATAAAACTAAACTTAAACTAAAAAAAGATACTTCCTTTGCAATACAGTATGTCTCCATCTTTTGTGAGGCCACAGGTCCCTTTGTTAGGCAAAGCACACTGAATTTCTCAAGAAGCCTTCGTGCTTTTGCATCAAGAAAACTTTAGCTTTGAAAGCTTGCAACATGTATATTGTGCATTTTGGTTGCTCCAATAAAAGTATCACTGGTGGATTTTTGATGTTATTTTCTCATCTGGGTAGATTGAGAACTTGTCTTATATGTATTTCAAGACTTGTTTTAAGTATGATTCAGACAAATTGGAAAAGTGATATGAGATACGAGAACAAAACAGAAGGTAAATTTGAAAAATCTGAGTATGTTCAGCTTGGTGAAGGGAAGACTGAGGAGTAACATGATTGCACTCTTTGCATTTCTAGAGAGGAGAGTGCTGGCTTGTTTTCTGTTACCCCAGAGGGTAAAACCATACTTTTAAATTACAAGAGGGTAGAATCTAATTGAACATTAGAAAGAACTTTTCAGTAAAAGCAGAGCCAATTTCCTAGAGAGATGATGGGCTGTCCTTCTCTGGACTTCTTCAAAAACAGGCTGGAGAGGTACCTGCTAAGGATGCTTTAGCTGGAGATCTTGCATTAAGCAGGGGATTAGACTTGGTGGCTCAGAAGGCCCCTTCCAACTCTATGACTATGATTTTAAGAGCATATCTCAGTGGTTACATTCAGAACTACAAAGGAATCAATAACACAGTTAAGGGAAATATTAAATAGGAGAATATTCTATGATTTTAAGAAATTGCTGATCAGAGGAGTGGCTGTTACTTCATTCTCTATTCCAATGTTTTAATGAAACTACTAAAATAATGTTTTGAAATAGATTTATTTATTGTGTCCAATGCTTACCTCCTATGAGATGTGATTTAAACACCAGTAGAGGAAAACATAACTGCTTTGCTTCACCTTGACAATCAAAAAGCAGCTTAGGGAATTTCATGCAGATTTGGAAACACACCTTGGTAGAAGCATATAAATGAACTTGTACCCCTGTCATATTAAAGGAGTTTATTGCTCTTCAGGGAAGGCTTAATACTCTGTTAATTGAGAAGGCGGAAGATCATTTGCACTTGACTGCACAGTATTACAAAGAATGTTATAATAAATGGAGTAAACTTCAGCTCACATGTTAAGTAACTTTTGATAAGGAAACTTAATAAAAGATTCCCAAACAATGTTTGTTTATCATTAACAGCGAGCTGGCTATTAAAAAAATAAAATGAAAACAACTTGGTTCCAATTTCTGAACTAGGCTATTCTGTAACATACATGAGAGTAGATTTAGATTAATGATGTAAATGTGAGTAAAGTGCCAAAGAGTAACTAAAGAGGAAATTATTTCTCAGCAAAGTGGTAAGACCTTCATTCCCTAAGGGACAGAGAATAAAGGGACCAGATCATTTGACTGTGGTTAGTGATAGTTAAGGCATAGTTCAGCCTGAAACTAGACTGTTATACCAACAAAGATATTTCCTCAAAAAATCAGAACTCTGGGCTGAAGAGTTTCAAGTGTACCACAACATATGATTGTCCTGATGTGTAACCTGTAGTCAACATAAGAGGCTATTGTGATGACAGAATATGGAGAAACTGGATGGTTTCCAAATGATAAGGAAAGTCAGGCAAGGTAGAAATAATGCTGTCTGACACAAGCTTCAACTGCCATGGCTCAGTACTATGGAATTCTGGAATTTCTGGCTCTCTGACAGACCAGGCTGAATACATCACCTACTACAAATCCCAGGTTTTTGTAGGACAGAGTTATGACAGTTAAAGTAGTGTCAAACTGCTTTAATTCTGCAGTGTGGATGCAGCCTACATGACTTTAAGGGGAAGCTTTGAAGGAACTAAAGAAGATTGTAAAGTGTAAAAATGTATCACTGAATAGATTTTATCTATTAGATTTAGATTAGATTTCATATTAGATTTAGATTTCCTATTTCCAATTTCTGTGTATGGCTGTGGAAGCTGGACAGGGAAGAAAGCTGAAAGGACAGAAATCATGTGGTAGAGAAGAGTTCTGAAGATATTGTAGACTGCTAAAAGGACAAATAGATGGGTCCTATTGCAAATCTGGCTGGAACTCTCCCTAGAAGTCAAGATGACTAAATAGACTGTCATGCTTTGCCATGTCATGAGACAAGATGACTAACTGGAAAAGACAATAATGCTTGTTAAGGATGACTGCAGCAGGAAAAGAGGATGACTATATTCCAGATAGATAAACTAAATAAGTGAAGTCATGACCCTAAGTCTGCAAGACCTGAGCAGCGCTGCTGATGATATGGTGACTTGGATGTCTCTTGTTGGTGGCCATAACGCAAATTGATTTGAAGACAAGCTAACAACAATTGCTTCTGATAATGGATGTGATATGTAGCCAACTTATATGTAATCATTGATTCCCCCATCCACCATTAATACTTCCAATCTCCCTTTAAAACAACTAAGAGGTGAACAGATGGTCCCTTTGTGCCGGCTGAGGTGGTGTCAAAGCACGGCATTTAGATGCCGCATGCTCTGATACCATCCCCAAGCCAGCATCATGCCGCCTGCCTGCCCCCACACCAAGAAGCTTTGCAGTGTTCCGGTGGCATGGTATTTATACATTGCACACCATAGGAGCCCTGCAAAACTACGATGGCAGAGGAAAAACTGACTTTTTGCCGGCTCAAAAAGGATCAGTGTTTTCCCATCTCTTTTTAGGCTGGGAAAATGTCATATTGAGGCCTCCAGCTTTCTCCAGAGTGACTTGAAGCCGCTCCTTCAGGGCTGTCTGTGTTGGTCCAGTGTTGACAGTCATCATTGCATCTTGTAACACTTAATTCCACAGTTTAACTATATACTGTATGAAGAAGTACATGTAGATGGAGTCTACCACCATTTAGCTCCTGTGGTGCCCCAGATTCTAGTATTATGACAGGGGGAAAGTGTTCCCTATCTTCTTTCTCCACCTCTACCACATTTCCCCTCACTCATCTCCCCACCCCCCCACCCCACCCCAGCCATACAGTCCAACATTTTAACCTTTCTTTCTAGGGTAGTTGCTCAAGTCCCTTGATCATTTTGGTTGTCTTTCTTCACCATTTCCTGATATGCAGTATGCTCCCTTTTTTAAAATGTGTGGGGACTACAAACTGTATACAGTATTCTAGATTAAGTTGCATTGTGGATTTGTATATGGACAATATAATACTAGGGCTGCCCTTTAAGAAGACTTGGAAACTGCTGCTAGTGCAAAATGCACCAGCTTAACTGCTAACTGGAATACCCTATAGATAGCATATTTATGACTGTCTTTGAAAAATTGCATAGGCTGCTTGGGACCTGGATACTTGAGGGAGCACCTCTCCTCATATGTGCCTACCTGAGGATTAATGTCTGCTCGGAGGGCTCTCCTCTATATCCCACCACTGAGGTCAATATAGTGTGTTAGGACATGAAGGAGGGCCTTGTGCTGTGGCAACATGATTGTTGAATGCCCTCACCATGGAGGCCCAACTGGTGCCAACACTCATGTCATTTAGGTTCAAAGTCTTTGGCCTCATTTATTCATCCCAAATATAATTGTACAGTGGGCCCTTGGTATCTGTTGTGGTTTGATTCAAGAAGCTCTCGTGGGTACCAAAATCCATGGGTGCTCCAGTCCCATTAGATACAATGGAGTAGTTAAATGGTGCCCCTTACATAAAATTGCAAAATCAAGATTCGCTTTTTGGAATTTATATATTTTTAAAATATTTTCAAGCCGTGAATAGTTGAATCTGTGTATGAAGAATCTGTGGCTATGGAAGACCAACTGTACACAGTTTTAAAGACTTTTAAATCTTTTAAATTATTTCAGCTATTATTTAATTTTTACTCAATTATTTTATTGTTTAAAACTGTTTAACTTGTTTTAATGCTCTCTGTAAGCTGCCCTGAGATCTTTGACATAGGGTGGGACATCATCATCATCATCATCATCATCATCATCATCATCATCATCATCATTTCATTTTTAGTTCCCTTTTTAATAATAACCAAGATGGAATTGCCTTTTTTACAGCAGCCACTTACTGGGCTTACAGTTTCCAGAAGATATCTATTACAGTCCCAAGATTCCTTACATGATTGTTGCCCGTTCACATCCCATTAGTATATATATGAAATTAGGATGTATATATCACTTAATAATTGTTTACACTGAATCTCATTTGCCATTTTACTTCCCATTCTTCCAGTTTGAACAGCTCCTTCTTGAGTGCTTCGCAGCTCATTTTTCTTTTCATCATTCATAAATAACTTGTGTCATCAGCAAACCTGTCTCCTTAATTCTCATCTCTAACATCTGATCCAAATGAACAGTTTAAAAAGCATTGGTCCCAAAGCAGACCTCAAAGGGACTTCTTGGCTCACGTCCTTCCACTGAGAGGACTGACCATTTACTTCTGCTCTCTTCTTCTTGTTCTTGAACCAGTCTTGGTACATATGAACCCTTCTCTTTTCATCCTGCGACTGTAAAGTTTACCCCTTTTAACTTATGATTGCCAAGGGATCTTTGTTGTGGGACTTTGTCAACTTGAACTTTGGCAGTTCAAGCAGGCAATCATTGTCAGTCCTATGGATATTCTTACTAGAGTAGACTTATTGAATCTGTTGTTGATTGGTGAGTCAACACCTAAGTAAGTTCCATTGACTCAGCGGGTCTTCAATTTTGGACTAACAATAGGGTTTTGGCCACAATCTACTGAAATGACTCGTATCCACAAGCTTATTGAAACTATACTATAAAATATTCAAAAAGATTACTGGGGCGCGTTACAGACGGCCCAGAAGGGGCCGTCTCGCGCCACCGCCGGTTGCAGCATCCAGGAACCGCAGCAGCCAAACGGTGCGGTTCCCGGACGCTGCCAAGAAGGAGCGCAAAAATCGCGCTCCTTCTTGCTCCCCAGAAGAGACGCCGCGAGGTGCTAGTCGTGCACTCATGGTGTCGTTTCCGGGGCGCGACGTGCGGACGCAGAATGTCCATTACGTCAAGATGGCGGCGGCCGCGTGGAACGGCCGCCGCCATTTGTTACAGACAGAGTCTGTAACAGGAGTTGGGGCGTCTAGAAGAGACGCCCCTTTTTTAAACTGGGATGTCCTGAGGACGTCCCAAATGGCGGTATGTAACCCGCCATAGACAAGAATTACTCTCAAAAAAACCATACTGGGAGTTTTTCTAGCAGAGGCTGGCCTTTTCTGTGCTTGATTATTATTATATCTTTAATAACACTTTCCATCATTTTAACTGGAACAGATGTTAAGCTAAGTGATTTCTGGATCTCTCCTGAATCACCTTTAAAAACTGGTAATACCAATTGATCCTGTGAATGTGCTGACATATGACACCTGGAGACTGTTAATCTGTATTTGAAACTGGATCCCAGGGGAGTAAAATATAACCAAGGACAAGGACAACAAATTATGCAAAAAATATGACAAACAATTATCAAAACAGAAACAGTACAAAGGAAAAGGAAGAAGTCTGTAAATAAAAGAATGACAATTTGAATAATGAACAATAATTGATAACTTTATGAAGCTCTGCACCAAATTATCTTAATATTTCCTTCAACCCATCTAATTTAAAGCAACCTCTTTCCATGATATCCTAATCACATAGTATTTGAATGTGCTATCTACCAATTCAAGGGAACCATCTGAATAATTATCTGTAAGCCACTCTGAGAGCTTTTAGGGCTGAAGAGCGGGGTATAAATAGCTTAAATAAATAAATAAATAAATAAATAAATCTCGCTGATAAACTTATCTCACCAACAAAGCAAGAAAAGAAAAAAAAAAAGAAAGAAGGGGGGAACAGTGGAGTAGCAAGACTGAAGCCCTATGTAGGCGATCAGTTATTGCACATGGAATGGTGAAAGCACTTCTGACTATTGGACATAGCACTATAGGCAGAAATGTTAAGATAACAAGCTCCCAGTGTTCTGATATTCTGGCTGCAGAATGCAAACTTGAGGAACTCATAGTGTCTTCTTCAAATGTTAAGCAAACATTATAGTCACTGATTGTTTCCTAAATCTGTCTTGAGCATTCATTCAAGTCAGAGATTAATTGAAGTAATCTTCTAGACCACCATACTTGCTAACTATCAGCTATCCACTCCTCATGTACAGTTTCCACCTACCCAGGCCTGTAACCATCCTGTTTACCTGCTGCTGATGAGAGGAGTGAGGAAGTCTCTGTCACTCAACATTTAGTACTGCTGTGACAACAACCTAGGTTCCAGTAGTTACAGCAAATGTTATAGGCATATAGCTTGGCAATGATAAGACCTATAGCTCACCCAGCACATCCACAGGAGGAGGGTAGAAAAGTCTGGTTTAGATGTAGTGTTGAATAGTCTGCTAGCAACTTCAAAATATTTATAATTTTGAGGATAATCCATTAAGAAGATGGGACATGCTTGTTGTGAGAAGGCTGAAGCACAACTGAAATCCATCTTCCAGAAATGGGTGGATAACTAGTTGTACTGTTATTGGCCATACATTAATAGACAAGAGTGGTCATCTTCTAAAGCCCAGAAGCGCATTTCTACTGTCTCTTTGACTTTAGCAGTCCATACACACACAACCCATCCGCCCCATCGTCACTTCGGTTTTTTAAAACTCTTTCTTTGGTCTAAAAAACTCCCTGTGGATAAAATTAACCTTTAAATGGTGAATCATGATCCCCAGAGGGGATAAATTTGCCATTGGAGAATGGCACTGGGCCCACAGATTGGACTTTGCACATCCCTGGCTTAATGCATGTTTGAATTATGTCTAATAAAGAATATACAGCTTCTTGATATTCCCTTTTATGTAAAAGCTTTGCCTCCTCTCTCTATCATTCAATATGGATATGGCATATAGAGTCATTACTGTGAGATCTGAAAAATATTTCAGACAGCAAAAGCTACTTGAGGCTTTAAAGTACAGTATTAACATTTATTTCTGTGCTTCATTTTGGATATCACAAATGGTCGATGCTGTGCATATATCACTGCAAACACACACGCATACATTTATGAAGTGGCTGACTGGCTTGTAGTGGAGAAACATGCTTAAATGAAAAACTCCTCTATACTGGAGCTTCACAGTTCCAATGAATCAATGTCAATTTAACATCAGGGTTGGAAAGCAAAAGTCCAGGTTTATGGATCTCCAGATGTGAAGAACAACTTGATGTGGTGTGTGGGTGTGGGTGGATGTGTGTGTGTGTTGACTTATAGTGGCCCCATGACTATTAGGGTTTTCGTTGACAAAGAATATTTAGAGGTGGTTTTGCCAGTTCCTCCTCTGAAATATGTCCTACAGCATGGGAAGTAAATAAAGGAAGAGGGGAGAAGGTTAGGAACCCATCTTGTGCTAGAACTAAAGGATGAGTGAATTATTTGGGTAATTTATGTTCTGCTCTTATAAATGTTTGCTGAATATGGAGAACATGGGAAATGTGCTCACAACAGCAGAGATTAGACCCAGGAGACCTGTTTTCTCAATACCTCCTGAGGAGCCTACCTCGAAATGTGACACAGATATGGTCTCACTCTCTTATGCAGCAGTAGAACAAATATATCATAGGGTTAGCAGTAGTAAGAACTATTTATTTACGTATTTGTTTATTTCCTACCCAACCTATATCATAAGATCTCATAAGACATATACAATGTTCTAAAATATGCAATTTGTTTAAAACTGTAAAGGCCATTTAAAACTATAAAACAATTTAAAGACATAGCCCAAGTTACCAAATTAACATGAAAGGATAAACTAATTGAACATCTTTTGAAAGATTGGAAACCGTTTATGGACTTCCTGAGCAATAAAAAATCTAACAATGTAATAATTTGTGGTTATAATTACTAGTAACTGTGTAGAATCATAGAGTTGGAAGAGAACACAAGGGATATAGAGTTACTAGTAAATTTCTTCAGTTGGATTTGTAATGGTAAACTAATATATTTCTTCTTTCAGATTATTATCTATCATTCTTTACGTGTTTTAGTCAGAAAACAAGATTGCTCCATCCTCAATGTGACATCCCTTCAGATATTTAAACAGGGCTATTAACCTTCTCTTCTCCAGGCTAAACATCCCCAGCTCCCTCAGTCGTTCTTCATAGGACGTGGTTTCCATACCCGTCACCATTTTAGTCACCCTCCTTTGGACACACTCCAGTTTCTCAACATCTTTTTTGAATTGTGGTGCCCAGAACTATCATATCACCTCTTAACCTTCTCCTTCTCTCCTCATAGGGCATGCTTTCCAGATGAGGACAAGTAAAATAGTGAAAGGTCTGGAAACCATGCCATATGAGGAGCAAATTAGGGAGCTGGGTATGTTTAGTTTGGAAAAGAGAAGGTTAAAAGGTGACATGATAGTCCTGTATAAATATATGAAGGGATTTCATATTGAAGATGGACCAAGCTTGTTTTATGCAACTTCAGAGAACAACTCAGAGCAATGAATTCAAACTACAGTACAGGAAAAGAAATTCCCCTAAACATTAGGAAGAACTTCCCGACAGTAAGTGCTGTTTGACAGTGGAACACATTCCCTTAGAGTGTGATGGAGTCTCCTTTGGAGGTCTTTAAATAGAAGTTGGATGGCCATCTGTCAGGGGTGATTTGATTATGTCTTCATGCATTGCAGGCAATTGGACTGGATATCCCTTGTGTTCTCTTCCAACTCTATGATTCTTTGGTAGGGGTCAACATCCTTTTGTGTTTTAGTCAGTTGGAGCAGAAACAGGTGGCTTGGTAAAGTCAGCTTCTAGCAAGTTTGGGGACATGGCATTTAGATGCCCCTGAATCGCCCGGAAACCAAGCTAGCGATACAAAAAACAGTTCTAGAAACAAAGGGGCAAATTTTTTCTGCCCCAAATAACGGCAGATTTTTTCCACTCCTATATGGGGCGGAAACTGACTGGATTGGAGTAGAGCGTCTGTTTGCCGCAGCCCTGATCCAGCCTAAATGAAGCAGCTCCAAGCCGCCCCAATCGAGGCATCTGTTTTGGCCCTTAGTTTTTAATGTATCAGTAGTTTGTATTTACAGTGAGCCCTCTCCTTACATGGGGGATCCGTTCTGGATCCTCCCGCGTAAGGGAAAATCCACCTATGCTTGAGCCCCATAGGAAATAATGGGCCCGTGCATGTGGTGGAGTGGTGCACTCGCACCACAGGCGTGAGTGCCATTGTTTCCCTTCCGAAGTGGCTCCTGCGTACACTGGAGGCTGCGTAAAATGCATCCGTGCAAGGCACGGGCGCACTGTACTTTTTTGGTTTAATATTTTATTATGGTGTTTTGGCTTTAGTTCATCTATGTATGTATGTGTATGTGTGTGTGTGTGTCTTTTGTTCTTTCTCTTTTTTTCTTCTGAATGTTTCCTATTTTGGTTGTGTATTAGACTGTTTGTATCAAAAATAATAACTAAGTAATTTAAAAGAAAATAATTTTTAAAGACATGTACTTATTTGGATTCAAGGCAAAATATTTAGAGGCCAAAGGCATTGGTGAAGAATTTCTGTTTGGTGCTCAAATGAAGTCAAATGTGATCCCAATCTGGCCTCCAAAGGGAGGCAATTGACAACAAGATACTACAGCAGAGACAGAAAGTACATTCAGGATTAACCATGTTGGTCATTGCAGAGAAATACAACAAAATCCCAAATACACATCATGATGATACTTTTATGATTTTTTATCTCCATTAACATCAACAAACTAGCTTCCTTTGAGATAAAGGATGTGTCTACATTGACAGGAAAATCCAGTTTATCTTTGGTTTACCCCAATCTTGTTTTAACAAGCCGCTCTCAGAGCCTTTAGGGATGAAGGGCAGGGTATAAATACAGTAAATAAATCTGTAGTGACCATGGGCATGTCCATCTGGTCACCCCACAAACTAAGGTGTGTTTGGGAGAACTGTCCACACAAAGAATTTCTTGGTCAGAAAGGTCAGCTGATCACCTGGCCCTGGGAGCCTCCTCCGAAACTTTTCTGTCCATCTGCCAAAACTATTTCCCCTGGCTCCACACTGACATCACTATGGAGCACAATCCAGACACACATGAATATCCAGGTTTTCAATTCAAATACATAGTAAATTCCAACTTTTTTTAAAAAGCCCAGAGTTGCTGAGAAGATCCAGTACTGACCCCAATCATCCAATATGTCAACTGGAAGCTTGATATGATAATGGGATAAGATTGTTTTATTTGGCCCATGTAGGCACACCCTTATGCTTTCTTTATAAACAGAAAGTACAGGGCTGCAAACCCACTTTATAGGCAGATATTTCCTTACTATAAATGGAGATGAAGTTTTATTGCCTGGTTTATACTGTCTTTGTCCTCAGTCCTAGGAGTGTGGCTTCTGCTTGCCTCAGTTCTCACTCAAGACCACCTTAAATAAACATCTCATAGGAAGCTTGTTGTAATGGCCATACATCACCTTTCTTCTTCTGCATGATTTTTTAACATCCTTGCCTAATGAAGAAGCCTTTGAAAGCTTCTGCAATATATTTTGTCCCTTTTTGGTCATCCTAAGAAAAGTATCACCATGATGTGCACATCAGAGAATGGCTCATTCATTTGCCCATTAAATCCCTGACAACTAAGAAAGAATAAAAATAATTATCTGGCAAAATCAAAAAACTAATCCATTGCCCAAGATGGGATTATGTTTTCATATAAACTGGTGGAAGTCCCTATTTGTGATACTGACACTGAATCTGAGCTATGTTTTGGGAGCTTTGGCTGGACCTGCCTAAGACATTCTGCAGCCAAATGCAGAGTAGCAAATGGCATCCTCTCCCTTCCCCATCCAGCTCAGGGTATATAGGAGCCAGCCAAGTTATTTTTGGCAAAGGTTAAAATCTTCTCAAGCACCTCTTTCTATTTCTGTAAGTGAAAATGCAGGAATTACAAATTAAAGAACTACCAATTGGCTACCTGGCTATTTTATTGTAGGCTTGAAGGTAGGATAGCATATAAATATCAATACATAACAAGTGGAGGTAAATAACTGGATGCTTCCAAGGATTAGAAAGTTGCAATGTACCTCAAATTGCTTTGGATCATTCATCCTACATGTAACTATGCCAGTTATTCCCTGGTTCATTTCAAATGAGGTAATTTGGCTTATTATTTTTTGAGATTGGTTTTTTCCCCATGTGTGACTCTCTGGGGAAATGCACTGATAAATTTAGCTTTCAGTCATCATTAATGCTGTTTTTCATATAATTAGACATGTATGCTTTAAATATCTACTGACCTTGTCATTTTTGTTTATCTAGTTCCCACTCATTTGAGATGCACAAACCCGTCCTAAAATGCTAGCTTCTTTGGGGGAGGTGGAACTAAACCTCATCATTCAAACTTACTAAGCCTTATCTAACAGTTTTATAAAGTAGTGATTCCTGAGCAATCACAAGCATTTCAACAATAATTTAACTTCATTGTTGTTATTTACAATCAAGTTGACTTTGGCTGAACAAATGAAAGACCTCCAAGATTATAGTCAAATAACTGCCCTGCAGTTAAATCTTCATCTCCTTCCCCTGCTTGATACATTTCACACAACTGCTCATTTCCCCAAATCTATCCCTTCCACAATCTTTTCATAGGCTTAAAAACCTCAAACAAAGTTGTTTATCCCCTTTGTAAACCACCAGGTAGAGGTTACAATGTTAGGAAAACAAGTGGCTGAAGAGAAAGACAGTTTAAAGTCCCACTACCTGTGCATAGGAGGACCCACTCTGAAATTTAAAAGGAAAGAGAGTGCTCAGCTGCAAATTATGGTGGGAATTCACAATTCCAATTATGAAGGTGTAACCTAGAGTTATGCATTTCTAAGTGATTCATATATTCTTATGCATTCAATAGTGTAGGTAATAGATAGGGATCGAAAAAGGGCTGACTTGCCGGGCAGCAACTTCTGTATGACAGAAGTGTGCTCTCCTGTCAGTTGGAATGCAGCAGGCTGACGTTTCCACCCTGCCCCAGGAGTGATCTCCAGTACAAGGAGGAATTGTGGTGATCCTGCTACTGACTATCACACTGCAGATTGCTTGGAGAAGCGGGACACCATTTTACTACACCACTGTATTTAATGGTACAGATTTTGGTATCCACAGTGGATCCCGGAATCAAAGTGAGTACCATGGCCCACTGTACTGTTTTGGGTCTTTACTTCACGCAGTGGCAGTCAGTGGCATGTAGTATCATTTATGGTGAAGCATGCCACCGATGTAATCATAACATATATATTCTGGAGGCATAAACTATATTGACCTGGATTTGTCTAACTGGCAACCCTATCCTTCTTATAGTACATAACATAAGTGTGTGTGTGTGTGTGTGTGGTGTCATAGAATACTTTAAAACATTTTTCTCCACAACCAGCTTTAAACAGCATGATTTTATCTTTTATGTTTTAAAAGAATCACTAAACTATCACACTGGCAATATTTTGAAGCTTTTTTTAAAAAGTATATAATAAGGCTTTCTCCTGACCAGAAACATTAAGAAAAAACATAGATTAAATTATTAATACCAAATGAAGCCATTAGTGTTATATTTCATTTCCTTTTTTTCCACCCTAGGAATCTGTGCAGAGCAATAAATTCAGGGTTCAGCATTCAATCTAATAAAGGATTTGATGCATCAGCTCTTCTTCAGAATTTGGCGCTAGCTATATTTTAATTGGAATATATCACCCTCTACCTTAGGCATATAATTCCTTATTGGGCTGATAACATGCTACACACAAGAATGTGCCTGTACAGAAATAAGTAGATGTTGCCAACTTGAACTATGGAAACTAAATAAATCTGAAAAACAAATAGATCAGGAAAGGAAAAAAAAGAAAAAAAGGGAGCTACTTTGCATATTGATTCTATTATCCAGTGAATATGTGGGTTGTAAGGTTAAGTCAAAGGCTTTCATGGCTGGCATCCATAGTTTTTTGTGGGTTTTTCAGGCTATGTAGCCATGTTCTAGAAGAGTTTCTTCCTGACGTTTCACCAGCATCTGTGGCTGGCATCTTCAGAGAAGAAACTCTTCTAGAACATGGCCACATAGCCTGAAAAACCTACAAAAAAAACTATGGTTGTAAGGTTGCTTTGGAAGGAGGGATGCAACTTGCTCGTAGCCATTGAGTTTCATGGCACAGCAGAAGCGTGAACCCAGTAGAATGGAATGGGGAACACTCTCCCTGAAAGCTTAGATTCACAGCTTGGGTGTACTTCTGGACTTCGAGCTGAGCCTGGACTTTCAAGTTCAGCTGTGGCCAGGTGTACATTTGAACAGTTAAAACTAGTCCGCCAATTGTGCCCACTCCTTGAGAAGTCAGATCTGGCTACAGTGGCACATGCCTTGCTTATATCCCATTTGGATTACTGTAACATGCTTTATGTGAGACTGCCTTTGGAAACTGTTAGGAAACTTCAGTGGGTCCAAAATGCTGGGTACAGGGATCATGTGACTCCCTCATGTTGAAACAGCTGTATTGGCTACCAGTCCATTTCCAGACAGAATTAAAGTGGTGGCTTTGACCTTTAAAGTCCTACTTGGCTTGGTCCAGACTATCTGAAAGCCCATATTTCTTTACATAAGCCAGGACATGTGTTAAGATCTACAAGAAAGGGTTTTCTCACAGTCCCACCACTCTTGCAGGTATGGTTGGTGAAGGCTCATAAAAGAGGCTTTTCTGTGGCTGCTCCTACATTAAGGAACTGCCTTCCATGGGAAATCTGGTTGGCCCCCTTCCCACCTGTCTGTCCACTGGGAGATGAGAATGTTTGTATTTAGGCAGGCTTTTGAATTTTAATTATGGAATGCAATGTGTGAAGTCTCTCTCTATATATATACTGTATATCTATATACACTCATCCCTCCATATTTGCAGCTTTGATATTTGCGGATTTGTTTATTCACAGATTTGATGTGTATGATTAGTATGTTCTCTCTAGGAATATCTAGGTCCTCCAGTACAACTCTATGGTAAACATTAACTAAAAATTGCACTGAAAGACCTAGAGATTCCTAGAGAGAATACTCTACTAGACATTTGTAGCTCCTCCAGTGCAGTTCTATGGTCAGTGTCTGTTGGCTGTTGACCACAGAGTTGCACTGGAGGACCTAGAGATTCCCAGAGAGGTGACCTCTCAGGTAAAAACATGGAGCTTTTGTTATTTGCAGTTTTTCCACATTCATGGGGGTCTTGTGCCCCTAACCCTAGCGAATATGGAGGGACAAGTGTATATATCAATCTTTTGTTGAGATTGTGTTTTAGCTGTTTGTAATCATGCTAGGCTGATGTTTAATTCCTTTTTAACTTTGGTACATTAATGTTTTAGTTGGACCTTTTTAAATTATTGTAAGCCACCTTGGATCCTATTTCGAGAGAAAGGTAGGATATAAGTGCAATAAATAAATAAATCTAACACTCCTCACACTACACAGTTAAGTCCAAAACCCTCTGTCACTTTAAACGGCAAATGAAATTGTTTCGCATAATAATGCACTAATGTTTTGCAAAGAACATACAAATAGTAACAATTCGCAATCTGAAGAAAACTGTAAAACTGTCTGAGGTCCCTCAGTACTTCTAAAGCCAGAAGTAACAACAGCCAGTAATGGGAAGGAGATCCTAGAGGACCTCCATTATTTTAATAGCTTCCTGGCATGGTTCCAGCCATCTTCATCTTTTATCTTTTGGAAACATCCTTTTAGTGAAGCTGCTAGAGCTGTTGAAATGCCCATGATGGACAGGAAAAGACACAGGCTTTAAAAGACAGTGCAGCCCCTCATAATCTCCCTGTAATATGCTTGCAGCCACTTCCATTATATTTGAGGATGCCAGTGTTGTGTTGAGTGGTGACTTCTTGAAGAAGGCATGCACTGCACACAAAACAAAATCAATCTGTGCATATTAGAAAAATCTGCTAATGCAAGCACCAATTTGAAACTGTTTTTAATACTTTGAATATATAAAAATTATTTCTTTTGTTCATATGTTATCTTTTAGGTTGCATTCCTAAACACCTCCGCATCACAACTGAATAGTGAGACTATCTGCCCTATTATACTATGCCGTTGTAGCATTATATTCCACTTTTACTGCCATAGTGACTTCCTAAGGAATCCTGGGATTTGGATTTTTGGGAGGGACATTTAGAATTCTCAGACAGAGAGCTCTGGGGCATCATTAAACTACAAACTGCAGAATTCCACAGAATGTTGTCATGGCAGCTAAAGTGGAATATAGTACTATAACAGTGTAGTGTAATAGGACCCTTACATCTGAATAAAGATGCATATGATTGAACTACCTGAGTAGGATTGGATTTTTAAAAAGTTATGTTTTAAAAAGTCAGGAACAAGGTTCTGTATTAAAAGACGTAGATATGATATGTCTGAAGGTGATCTTCTGCCAGGAGTGTGCAGGATCTGTCATTAATCAACACCACGCTCTCCAGAACCTCAGAAATCCCTATGTTGGTGGGGCTACCTGGCTTCTAACGTAGGTGTGTGTGTGTGTGTGTGTGCAGGGCCAGCTCTAGGTATTTTGCCACCCTAGGCGAGAAATATTTTGGCACTCCTGTCGCCCCTCATAATTATTTTCACCCCTTGATCTCCGCTGTTTCGTTTGTTAAAGCTAAACATGACATAAAACTTAGGTTCCAATCTTTTGTCATAGTATTGAGAATTAGTCAAAAAGCCAATTGGGTTTTTACAGGTTAAAGACTTATTTACTGCTGTGATATTTGGAATGGACACTAATGCACACATATTCCTTTTGCAAGCTGGAAGCATTATTCATTCATTCTAATGATGTGGAAAAATCTGGATCCCATCCCCATGAATTTGTGGGGTAGTAGTGGTCCATCTCTGACCCCTAAAAACTAAAACCTTCACCCAAGGGGCAGAAAAGGATGTCACAAGAAAGAGAAGAAAACCAGTAGGGTCACCAGGTGCAAGGACCAGGGCTGCTGCCACGCTGCAGAATTAATGCAGTTTGACACCACTTTAGCTGCCCTTGGCTCCCACAGTGGCCAGCTATCCTAACTGCAAAGGAGAACAAGGCACCACAAAATGTAGGGCTTTCAAGTAAAATAGAGGACATGACCAAGGAAAAGCTGAAACGCTCATATAAATATAAATTCATGCTTCTTAGTGATGCTCAAAAGGGTGGACATTTTTGGAATTCCTCTTGGACAGAAGACTGAAATGTAAGATATACCCCAGAAAAAGGGGACATCTGGTCATCCTGCTGGTTCCATGCTATGAAGCCCTGGGATTTGTAGTTTGTTGTGGCTCCACTGTTCTCTGACTGAGAAGGCGAAATCTCCTCCAAAAATCCAAATCCCAGGATTCCAGGGCAGTTAAAGCGGTATCAAATTGCATTATTTGTGCAGTGTAGATGCAGCCTATGAAACAAGTATGGGAATGGCTCCAGGGTGAGAAAGAAAAGACACATAATAGGCATACCATTTACAGCACTTTAGAAATAAACTATAATAATAATAACAACAACACCAAGAGTGGGTAAGCCACACTCTCTGAGCCTCAGAGGAAGGCCATGGCAAAGTTTCTCTGAACTCATATTGCCAAGAAAACCCCATAGTAGGTTTACCACAGGGCAGGGCAGACCTGCTCCTCTTCCAGAACATGTCCTCCATTCCAACCTTCTGTCCAGGAGATTTTCTAAAATATCCTCCATTTTGATCATGACTAAAAAGCATGCATTTACATTTCTAGGAGTGTTTTGAGCTTTTCTTAAGTCCTGTCTTCCCTTTTTCTTGAATGTCCTCCATTTCACCTTCCTTTGCAGTGAAGACATCTGGAAACACTAGGAAGAAGGCCAAGCTTTTAAACTGTATTGTTGGAGCCAGTGTGGACTAGTTGTTTGAGCATTGGGCTATGACTCTGGGTGGGGGCATCACACTCTCTCAGCCTCAGAGGAAGGCCATGGTGAGCCTCCTCTGAACAAACCTTGCCAAGGAAACCCCATGAGAGGCTGGCTAGGAGGCAGAAAGGACTTGAGGACACACAGCAACAACAAAAAGTGGGTCTAGGAATCAGAGAAAAGGCTGAGTGAGTGGGAAGGGAGGCAAAAGTGGGTGGATAGGGAAGGAATGGGACCAAAGTCTGGGAAGGAGAAGGAGTTATGGGGGGGGGGAGAAATGGGGCCATGGAAACCCACTGGGTGACTTTGGGGGATTCACACTCTCTCAGCCTCAGAGGAAGGCCATGGCAAGCCTTTCCTGAACAAGTCTCTCTCTTGGCAAGAGAGAGATGGAGAGAGGAAAGAAGGAGGGAGGGAGGAAGGAAAGGAAGGAAGGATGGGGAGGGAGGGAGGGAGGGAAGGAAGGAAGGAAGGGGAGGGAGGGGGGGAGGGAGGGAGGGAAGGGGGAAGATAGGAAAGAAGGAAGGGAGGGGGAGGGAGGGACAGGAGGAAAGAAAGAGGGAGGGAAGGAAGGAAGGAAAAGGAGAGAAGGAAGGAAAAAAGGGGGAAAGAAAGAAGATAGAGGGAAGGAAGGAAGGAGGGAAAAGGGAGGCACTCTGCACCCCACAACAAACTCCAATTCTCAGAATCCCATAGCCTTGAGCCAGAAAGTGTTAAAGCAGTGCCAAACTGGGTTAATTCTCCAGTGTGGATGCAGCCCAGGAGTTGCAGAGCGCAGCAAACTTCTTCCCCCCTTTCAGCCTCAGCAAGCAGCTCTCTCTCCCTGCTCCTCAGAGGCTGGCAGTGCTGCTGGTTGCTCTGCTTGCCTGATTCTATGATCCTCTGGCTCCAGCCACTCTTTCTCTCTCTCTGGCGCCCCTGCAGTTTGGCACTCTAGGCAGCTGCCTCGTTCGCCTATATGGACGAGCCGGCCCTGTGTGTGTGTTTGGAGGGGTGGGTTCAGTCATTGCAATGTCTGTTCATGTGAATTCCAGAATTTACTATGTTGTATGCCCGGTTTGTTTTTTAATGCTGTTAACTGCCCAAGAATCAGCTCCAACTCATGGCGGCTGTGTGGATCAGACATCTCCAAGACCTCCTGCTCTCCGCTGCTTTGCTTAGGTCCTGTAGATTCAGTGTCATGGCCTCCATGACTATCCCTCTGATGTGTGGTCTTTCCCTCTTTCTACTGCCTTCTACCTTCCCCAGCATTATCGTCTTTTCTAGTGAGTCCTGTCTTCTGATGATGTGGCCAAATGACGACAGCTTCAGTTGCATCATCTTGGCTTCCAGGGAGAGTTCCCGTTTAATCTGTTCAAATACCCATTTATTTGGCTGTCTATGGTATCCCCAACACTTTTTTCTAATAACACATCTCAAATTGGTTTATTTTCTTTCTATTTTCTTTCTTCACTGTCCAGATCTCACATCCATACATGGTGACGGGGGAAGATAATGGCTTTGGCAATTCTAACTTCATTTCTCAGTTGCATATCTTTATACTTTAGGATCTTATTTAGTTATTTCATGGATGCCCTTGGACTTCAGTCTACTTCCTCGGAGGAAGTAGACTGAAGTCTATGAAAGCTCATGCTGCCAATTTCTTTCTTTCAGTTAGTCTCAAAGGTGCTACAAGATCTATCTACTATTAAAAGCAGAACAAGAAAAGAGATGGCCAGCACTCACCCATTAGATCACCTTCCAAAATAGACCAGTTTATATATCAAATTTTGGGGCTGCCAGAATAAAAATGTCTTTGTCTGTCAGAAGGACAACTGTTTTCTCCCCTTCAAAATACTGCTTCTTATAAGTAACTGTGCAAATCTGTTTGTTCATCTGGACTGTATCTTCAATGCTGAGTGGAATAAAAGCCTTGACTTTAAGGCATAATAATGTAGGACCCATGTTGGCACAGTGAGATAAAAATTACAGGATGAATTCTTATTAAATGGAACAAAGCCAAGCAACTAACCATTTCCAACAACTTAATCAGCTTAATCACCTACTCAGAGGAGATACTGCCAGCAAGGGGACTTTCAGAGTAATGATCCTAAGATTTTATTTAAAAAATACACTGTACATCACATAAGAATACAAATTAGGAGATAAATTCATAGTGGGGCCTTTTTAAAAAACTTTATGTCATATTATCCAAATTGTGCTTGTATGAAGTTTAAAAGTTTTTTAAATAAAACTATTTCATTTTTCCATGTGCTTTTTAAAGAAAACAACAACACCATCAAGTAAAGCAAAGGCTGATAGAAAAGCAAAATGCATCAGACAGTTAGTAAAGGAAATATCAAACCTGTATTTTGAACAATTCTCACTGAAAAAGGAATGTGCTGGGATTTGACTGGATAGTATTGTCAGAAAAGAGTTTCAGAGTCTAAAGGTAAAGGTTTGCTACCTTCAGAATGGGCTAATAAATTGCAGTTTATAGATACCTTTAGAGCAGTGCATGTGGTACGAGAGGTGGCGTGACGTCGGCCTGGAAGTGGATTTGGGTTGTGAGTCATGTGGAAACCATGCCCCGAATCCGCCCCCAGGTTTCCCTTAATTGCCGGTCTGTACAGCCTCATAGTTTCATATGGCTACAGTGAAATTTGATAAAATGTGATGTGTTTAGAGAAAAAATTAAAACAATAATTTTAATTATTTTATTTTAATTAATTTTAATTTTAATTAATTATTTTTTAATTTATTTTTTTTAAAAAAGGGTCCTTTTCTTTCTCCTCCCATTAAGCCTCACCCCACTCGCACCATCTCTTCAGCATAGAGGGACACAGTTGAATGCCACAGTTCGTTTCTGCCGAAAGGCAGATGTTTGACAACCAGTGGCATAACCACTCCTCAGGGTGTCACCTGGTGTGGTCCACACACCCCACACCCCTTAAAGACACCACTGCTTACAAGCACACCACCTCAACAGAATTGCTGCCTCCCCCACCACAGTCTTTGAAATTTGTAGCTTTGGGGGGCAGGGGAACCATGGGTATGGTGAGCAGTTTGTAGCATTCTTCCCTATTGCACAACCATTTTAAACCGAGGACAGACCTTTTCCTTTCAACAAGGAATGATGCAGAGCTGACTTGCACGGCTGTTCTAGTTGAAATAAGGCCTATCTTGGACTCAAAAATATACTGAAGTGGAGGCTCCAACCATGGCAAAATTGCTGCATGCTAAATGTAAGAGGATAAAATATACGGATTTTAAAAAATCAAATAAATTTGGGAGCTGGTGTACAGCCCTCCACAGTCCCCTTTGGTGGCAAGGCAGCCCCCTCAATTCCTGACATTCTCCTATCCCTTCTTTAGAGACTGATTGCTGAGAAAAGGATGTCCTAGGACTGTTAGCATGTGATAAGATCTAAAATGAGCAAAACAATTTTCAAAAAGTAAAGAAAAAAATCCAGAAGGGCTTAGCCATACACCTCCAACAGAAGGTGATATGTCATAGTATTGTACTTCTATGTGGACCTGTAAATACTAGCATGATGTAATGGTTAGCAAATGATAGTCATTTTAACCTCAACAGAACTAGCTTTAATCAAAAAGTCCTAATTTTGCCATGGCTGATGACTGTACTTTCTGTATTTTATACAACATTATATTCTAAGTGTATATAGTTTAGGCAAAGTAGTCTAGAGAAATTAGATGCCAGAATTAATTCAGAGGTAAATAACCAAGAACAAGTCATCTAGGAGACAGAGCTTTTATCTGTGGCTCTTTCAGGGCTGTTTGACAGTGAAACACACTCCTTCCTCGGAGTGTAGTGGAGTCTCCCTCCTTGGAGGTCTTTAAGCAGAGACAGGATGGCCATCTGTCGGGGATGCTTTGATTTAGAGTTCCTGCATGGCAGGGGGTTGGACTGGATGGCCCTTGTGGTCTCTTCCAACTTTTCTATGACAATTTCACTGCTATATTCCATTTTAATTTCCATGGCTTTAAACTGTGGAATCTTAGGGTCTGCAGTTTGCTGAGGCACTAGCAATAACTGGCTGAGAATTCTAAATACCCATTCCTAAAGTGCCAATCCCAGGACTCCATAGGATGGAACCATGTCAGTAACAGTGGAATACAGTATAATAATAATAATAATAATAATAATAATAATAATAATAATAATAATAATAATAATAATAATAATAATAATATTTGTATATCACTTTTCCATAGATCAAAGCGGTTTACAGACCATATAAAAACCATTAAAAACATCTCATAAAAATAGATAAAATCCACTAATACAAATTATACAAAATCTGAATACAATCATTCAACAGGGTAAAGCAGAGAATCGATGGTGTCATATGAAAGGGTACACAACTGATGGAAGAATGGGGAAAGCAGTGAGGGGATAGCTGTATGTGCCTGCATTGCCTTTCCTAGGAAGGGGTGGACAAATGTGTTAGGTCTTGGGATTGGGTTCTTGCATGGAATATAGTGTAATACTTGTGTAACATGAAAAGGCCTCTACACTGAATTGGAACTGCTTGAACTGGTTCATAAAGAGATACTCAAGCAATGCACAATGCCCAATGTAACCTGAAAAAAGCACGTGGTGATCTTTAAGTAGAGCAATTGGAGAGGGTCAAGGCCGGATGTAATACGTTCTAATTCCTTCTTGAAACAAAACTAGAAGTGAATGGAGAGTCACTTCTAGTTTCCATAAATATTACTTTTGGTCAAAATATGATTGGGGAGAGGGTCAGACATCTTCTTTATTAAAAAGGCATGGATTGGATAGCCTCTATGCTACTACAAATTTTCAACAGGGAAGTTTACTATAGTTTTCCAGTAGTTTTCTCTCTCATAGCTCTAAGGACCCAAAATCCATCAACTGAAGCAGAGTGGTAGGACACACAAGTAGAAGCAGGTAGTGGCTTCCAGATCAGTGTAACTCAATCCCAGGTTTAAGTTGAAACTTTAAAGAAGCTAACCAAGGTACCAAACCTATTTGGGATATAGTATGAACACTATGCAGAATTCCTTTTAAGTTTGGACATTCACCCCACTAGTGATACAGATGCTATCAGTTGCCATTAGATTTAGGACCGGTTTACACAACCATTGTCAGTCAATGGAATTTGTTGGAAAAGCTGCAGTGATGACCACGAACTTGGATACTTTTAAAAGACATAGGGATAGCTGTCAACAGCTACAAATAATAATCTCTAAATATTATCTCAAATAATGGAAGAAGTCTGACTCTCAGTACTAGTTCTTGGAAACATCAGGGTGAGAGTACTATTTCACTTGTGTACTGTCTGACTGATTTATGGCCACATTTCAAATAAGTTGATGTTCTTTCCTTCCTCTTTCTTCACTATCCAGCTCTCACATCCATATATGGTAATGGGGAATGTCATGGCTTGGATGAATCCTAATTTTAGTGTTCAGTTGTAAATCTTTGCACTTTAGGTTCTTGTTTAGTTTTTTTGTGGCTGCCTTTCCCATTCCTAACTTTGTTCTGATTTCTTGAAATTAGAAAAAATAGGGTGCTATTCACACATTCTCTCTTTCTCATTACAGGTCTTACACATGGTCACGAATTTGAGACTTGTTCCCATCCCACACACACATGGACTAATACACATAGTCCATGTACAAACTGGTCCCCCTTCTTTAAAAAAATGGCTAGCTTTAGTAGATAAAGCACACTCAGACTGTATCTGGTACATAAAACAGTGACCACAATGTTTTCTATGGAGGAATTGAAAGATCCAAGACACCATCACCATGTTATTCAATTCCTTTGCTCAATCCATAACAGGAACTGAGCAAGGCTGCAGGGGAAAAAACCTAGCCTTGATCTGAGTTGAGGAACAAGATGTAGTCCTTCACGTAGGACACACCCCATGAGATGCAGTCTTTCTTTTCAGTTTTCAAAAAGCAAGGAGTAGGTTTGCCAAATCCTGAAACCACTCTAATTACATTAATAAAAATAGATTTAATATTCGCTGTCGCCAGTCAAAGGCAGCTGTCTGCCTTGTTATTGGTGCTGACACTGCCTGCTAAGGCAACTTCTCTTCTTTTCTTTTACAGAAGCAAAATGTAATTTTATTTCAAAAAGGGGGGGGGATCATTTGCATTATGCATTGCATGAAAAAGGAAATCTAGTATATTAGAGATTTTAAGCTCAAACCAAGGAGGTCAGCCAGGCAAAGCCAGAATACCACATAGCTAACCTGAATCCTTAATCTTTCCTGATAGCATAAAAAGGCTGTACACTCTTTGCTAGGGAATGACTCCACTTGGTATTTAAATTTATGTGGAAAGAAATCAGGCTACAAATATAACTTAAGTCTGATGTCTTTTTCTAGGTTAGCTCTGCCTTATTTAGTCAGCTTCATTACATGCTCAGTGACATAAAACCAGGTGGCAGTTGACACACTAAACCTCTCTAAGCAGGTCACAGTCTTCTCCAATGTCAATCATTTGCCTGGGGTCAGGAAGTAGAACTAGGCCATGATTTCATTTCCAAAACATCAGAATTGCTTTGGTTTCTTGTTAGTTTGATTCAATTTACACATTATTGGGCACTGTAGTCTCATATCATCAGTTTGAGTAGCACAATGTGGGAGAGAAGTATTGTTTGGGGATGGAAAAGCACTGCTCAAATCAAAGGCAAAAGGCAATCATTTTGCAGGTGATCTTGATTAAATCTGCCCATTTGTTGATAATGCTGTTGAAAAAGTTAATATGCATTTAGGACAGTTTATTAATGAACATTCTCTCCCATCCCCCTTGCCTCCAGCAATAATCACTTCAAATTTCACTGTGGAACACATGTGACTAAATGGATGGATGTTACAGCACTATAGTATGCGGTTTGTAGGAAGGAGTTAAACATTCTATTTTCAATGCCTTTGATATAATTTCATTAGCACATAAACCATTTTTATGTCTTAATATCATGTTGTCTCCCTAGCAGGCAAGATGACTGAGACTGTTGTAATTTGGCTTTATCATGACAAGACATGGCTCACTAGAAAAGACTATAATACTTGGGAAGGCAGGAAGAAAAGAGAAAGTCTTACAGGTCAACGAAGGAAGCCATGGTCCTGAGTCTGCAGTACCCAAGCAGGGTTGTTGATGTTGACAGGGTGACTTGGAGGTCTCTCATTCGTAAGTCGAAGTTGACTTGACAGAATTTAACAACAACAATTATCATGTTTGCAGGAGGATATAATTAAGATTTTTTTTAAAAAGGTGTTAAAATATACACATTAAAAACATACCATAAAAAGGGAAAAAAGTGAGGTAGGCAAAATAAATAAAATGTAGGAAATTCCTAAGAAACAAAAATAAAAAATAAAATGGTCTTTAATTGCTTCCAAAATTACATCTGCCACAGTTAAAAACAGACGATGCCTATTCAATTCCTTCTTGTCATTTGCAGAACATATGAAGTGCAACTCTAAGCACATCTACACAGAAAGTAGTTCAAGAGAGATTTCGATAGGATAGTGATCCCTGTGTTATACTTATAGAAAAGTCATTGAGAATAGACTTATTAACAGTAGTAGGCAGCAGAAGGTCCCCAAAAGGAGTATTCTGGAGGATGGGTGGGGCAAGAGATGACCTTGGATTTTTTAAGAACCATAACACCTTTGGTCTTCTGGGCACACTATAAGAATGCTATAACCTGTTGCCAACTTGGAACAGGGTTAGTACTCCTTGCATATGCACCAATAATAGAAAAGAGAAAAATACATAGTAGGAAAAATACATTTCCCATCATAACTAGCATGAGTCAGTAGGACTTTGGATGTTGCAAATGTACTGCTACTTCACACAGTCCATGAAGCCCACTTATAAGTGCACTATGCAAGAAGACAGATCTTGCTTGTGCTTAGAACATAACTAAAAAATTGCTGCTGTATTTAGGATTGAATGAACTCCACCTAAACATGTGGAAGAACGTCCTGATGGTAAGAGCTTCTTTGAGATGGAACATGCTGCCTCAGAGAGTGGTGCAGCTTCCTTCTATAGATGTTTTTAAACACAGTCTAGATGGCCATCTGTCGAGAGTGCTTTGATTGTGTACAGGCAGCACATTGCACATGCGACTGTGTGACTGAACATGCAGGTGGGCGTCCAATGGTATAGCATCTGAGTGGGAAGGAGGATATAATTTGGTCACAGGTGGTGTGTTTGTACAATGGTCCACATGCATGGTGGGGAGGCAACCAAAACAACAACAACTGCACAGTGTGGCTTGACGCTGCATGGTACGGACAGCCTGCGGGTATTTGGCCCACCTTGTGAGCAGGCCATGTGGACAGAGGAGTTTTGACCCACTTTCAGAAAACCCTGGATGGAACTGCTTTTTCCTGCCCATCTGCTCCAGCCCACAGTGAAGCAAGTAGGCCACCTACTTTGGGATAAACTCCCATATCCCTTTTTCCTGACCAAGTACTAGGTCTCAAAACAGAAGATATATTTTATATGTTATCAGTAATATTTGCCATGGCTGCACACAGACAGAGTGGTGTCATAGTTTGAGCAGTGTACTACACCTTTGGGGACCAAGGTTCAAATCCCCACTCAGCCATAGATATCCACTGTGTGGCCTTTTGTAAGTCACACTCTCTTAGCCTTAGAGGAAAGCAAGGTCAAACCCACTCTGAACAAATCCTGAAAAAAAGTGACAGATTTGCTTTAGGGTCACCATAAGGCAGCAATGCTTTGAAAGCATACAACAAAAAACACAGTATCATTTTCTTCTTCTTCATTTTTCTTTTTTGGCAGATCAATTTCAGCTAAGCATATTGACACAACAGAACATGTTGCTGTATTATACTTGCTCAGCAGTAGCAGTTACCCTTCCTGAATACTGGTAAACCAATTCAGAGAACCAAGCTGTAGCTAAAGGAGTCTAGAGAATGTCTTGGTGGCCTTGCTGCTGGACAACCTAAATTGAAATATTTATTTATCTTTAGATTTCCCATTCCTAGTTTTCATTTCTCAGTGACTTGAGGCTGGCCTGAAAGAAAAACTTTCAACTGAAATCAGATTAAAATGGCTTCAAAGTTGACTATCATGACCGTGTGTCAAATGTAATTGCTTCTCAAGTGCTCCTCATGATGAGTCCATCTTGCAGCATAAAGGCACTGCTTTAAATGTTTGTAGGCAGGCTTTATAGCCTTACAGTTAGCTGAAAGCAAGCACTTTAATTTCATACTGGCAAAAATGTAATTCCCTGGACAGAAGACAGTCTTGAGACTGATGCATGAAAAACTATTCAGCTTTAACATGTTGAGGATTAGCTTTATGAATAGATTCTGATTTGACAAATTTTCTTAGAGACAATGTTTTTGCTTATTTATGACCACATTTAAATCAGCATCAGTATGATTCTTCTTTTCTTTTTCTATGACAAACACTGTTGATGGTGTTTGTCAGTGGGAGACATGTATTCCAATATAAACCATCATTCCAAAGCAGTTACTGATGAATTTCTTTTCTTTATTTCCATTGGAGAAACACTTTTCTACTATGCAAGGTTATATACTTTGGGATCACAGAGTAATTGTACCCCCAGAGCATATCAGTTCAAATTATGCACAGGGCATTGTGACATATGTCATATGAATTCCCTGGTCAAATGCTATCTAATGATGACCTGAGCTGGCTCAGGTTTCTATTCTGCAAAAATTGCAAACTGTGATCCTCATTATAATTTATAATTAATAGGCAGCAATGACTTTACATTTGCAGTCATAGGCAGTCATATTTTTACAGGGGATCACGAAGGATTCACCAGCTTCACTGCAATAGTTGTGCCACTTCAATTAGCTTTGTGAGAGTCCTCCTATGTCACATTTACTGAGACCCATATAAATTAGCACCGCTACACTTCCTGAAGGTTCACAGCTATGGCATATAATCTGCTATTTATTGCTGCAAACCCAGAGACATTTTTGTCACTGTAGTTTGACACTATCACTGAAAATTTAGGGGAAATTCCAATGCCCTAGTTACTGTAGCTACAAATATGGATGCTATTCATGTATATACTAAATAAGGTGATTGGAGATTGCATCAAATACAAAAATTATGCACTAATTGCCCAGAAATTTTAAAATTCCCCTCAAACATTGTCTGGAATGCAAAGGAAGTTAGTAGGGAAAATATGTTTCTAATGTAATTGTTGCATATTAGCCAGACTGAAAAGGGTCAGTTAGGATACCATCACATTAAGCAATAGCCATGGAGAAAGCAGCCATCAATGAATAGATCTAAATCTAATCATATTATGGCAATATTTTATCTAATAAAGAGTGCTCTTCCACTCACTGTATGTTCACACATGCAGAGATATGCAAGAGATTATAGAGATTTATAATAATGACAGGCCTGGAGTCAGCCACTGAAATATGATCTGATTCCTGTTAAACAGAACTATCTTGAAGAATGAAGCATGGTACACCTATAATTTGATTAAAACAAACCTTCTTTCATAACATATTGTATTAAATTATCTCCATGTTCACTGATATCCAATATGGCAAAAAATAATAATTTTTAGAGCTATATTGTTAACAGATATGCTACTTAGGTACTGTAGATATGGCATGAAATCCTATAGGTTCCACACTGGAAGGTTTTCAGAAGCAGAATTACTTTATTTCCAAATATGTTGATTTACTAGGCAGACTATGGAGACTGTGAAATCAAAGCTACTATGTAACTGAAACTACCATTTCATCTTATAAGCACCCAAGTGGCAACTACTACTGTCCACAGAGAATGCAACCAGCAGTACCTGGGGAAGTGTGAGGTCTTTAAGTATGGAGAGGGCATGACATTAAATCAAGTGGCATTGCCTCTGAGAATTATTCAAGGACCTGGACCTATGCTCATTTTCATCAGACCACGGATATGGAAGCCACCAGCTGCTTCCACTTCACTTTGCAACCCTTTCCTTCCCTTTGATAGCTCTTCAAGAATGCCACTGTACTTACAGTTCCACATTTCTAGCCACGGTTGATAACTTGACATCTCATTCTGCTTCTCACATGCTGTATCCATCCCCTTTCCTTTCTGCATTTGCAAGCAGTATTGTAAGTCTAAATTCCTATTGGTTATTAATATACAGCTCTCGTCTGCAAGACTGCAATGGTTTTTTTTTTAAATAAAGATGCATAATTTATCTATCAAATGTATATCAACTTCCTGGTTCCAGTTGTTTGAATGAAGAATGATTGTCTGATAAAAAAAATATAGTAGTCATTTACTTCTAAAGTATAAAAACAGTATTAATCTATTTTCAGAACACTGCTGATGACAGTCATTACATGGACATTAATAAACATTAAATACAGGTTTTGTTAAATTCAGCAATTTCATGTCTCAGGCAAAGCAGGAGTAATAGATTGGTACCAATTAATACAGACCCATTGACTTCAGCAAGTTTCTACAGTGTACATTTATGTATGTTGACCAGAATGTCCTTTTGGCAATTATCTTACCACATAATCTGTGTTTTCTCAGCACTCAGATGGCCATTCACATGAGGTCAAAAGTGACTATAGTTATGAATATAAATATTGCACAGATAACCAATAATGTTTTCTGAAGTAGAAAATGTGCTTCTCCATTCTCTATGGACAATGCACACACCTTAACAGTGTGCATTCATTTCAGGGCAAATGGAAAATTGATTTCCATTTGTTCAGAAGCTTTGCAGAGGGGAAATCAGTGGATACAAATAGAACACCTGCTCATAGTTCCATTCATGTCTACTTGTTTCTTCCAAGGTAGAGTTTATGCTCCCTGGTGAAGAGTGAAGAGGAATGAGCTGTCCTCAGCTGCCTATCAATGCCATTTAGTTTTCTCCTACATGTTGTAACAATCTGGGACATTCGAAAGAGATGTAAGTGGTGCTTACCATATTTTGTTGTTCCTAGAAAAATGTACTGTAACATCAAGGACAGAGTTAGAGAAAGTGAAAAATAAGAGTTTCATGCAGCCTCAATGTATTCTTCCCCCTAATTTTGCCATGCTTTGCTCCATTATTATGTTTTAAGCCCATAGAAGGCTCCCCCCCCAGATCAGAAAGGACCTGAATGTAGCAGAAATTTACCCCTATGGCCCATGAAATTAAAAAAACAACAACTTAAAACCTTAGGTTAGACACCAGAGGTAGGGGTAGTCTCATGAGGGTTCAAAGTGGACCACAAAACTCTCCACACCTGTCTTCCCCTGATCTTAGGCATGCTGGATAAAACAAACTCAAAGTAATAATAATAATTTTTATTTATATCTCCCGCTTCTCCCTTCGGATCGAAGTGGGATTACAACAGTAAAAACATCATAAAATACATACAAACTACATCGATCAAAAGTAAAAAGGGGAAGAGTTGTTACAGTATTGCTCACAGTCGTAAGAGTCGAGTCATCATATTCAGATGTTCAAAATCAGATTAGAGGAATTCCGTTGGATAGGCCCGCCGGAAGAGATCTGTCTTCAATGCCCTCTTGAAGGCTTCCAAAGAAGGTACAGGACAGATCTCTTCTGGTAAGTTGTTCCAAAGTCTAGGGGCCATCGCAGAAAACATTTTACAAGAGGTGGTTTTCAACCTGGTTTTGGGGTGTTCTTCTTCTTCTTCTTCTTCTTCTTCTTATTATTATTAAAAATACTCTTTACATATATATATACACAAAAGAAAAAGAAAAGCAACATTGATACATCTCAATCATAATCTTGGTTACATCTCTTCCCTCCCCCCAGAAAAGGAAAAAAAAAGAAGAAAAAACAAGCCCACAAAAAAAACCATACATAAAATAAAAAAAGGAAAAAAAGAGGAAAAAAAAGGAAGAAAAGAAACTAGAGCCTCCAGTATCTTA
Source organism: Sceloporus undulatus (assembly GCF_019175285.1). Taxonomy (NCBI): domain Eukaryota; kingdom Metazoa; phylum Chordata; class Lepidosauria; order Squamata; family Phrynosomatidae; genus Sceloporus; species Sceloporus undulatus. Next base: position 57,212,132 of record NC_056524.1, on the reverse strand, counting down.
ACCTTTGCTTAAACACATAGTAATTTGTTCTTTTGTTCAGCTTATTAGTTTATAATTCCATTCCTCGGTTCATAGTCAGCTTTCCCTACTACATCTCTCTACAATGTTCCAATTATCTGTAACTGTTTGATTGAATGGAACTATAGTTTCCACATCTCAGTCCTTTGTCTTATTTACTGTATTATTTCTAAGCCGTCTGGAATTACCACTCTCTAATCTGTCTATCCTCCAGGGAGGTTTTTTCTGTTCCACTCCTTTCATTACATAACCACAATCTTCATATGGGCTCTGAGAACCTAAAGCTTCCTTTAGTGTTTCTATTCAGAGCCATCGTTTTTCACAGTATTGTAACAAGGGTTTCCATATGTCCTCGTAATTTGCCTCATATTTATCTATATCTCTTAAATGTATAGTAATCATATCCATCTCTATCACGTCCATTGCCTTTATCAGCCATTCCTCTACATCAATCTCCCCCTGATTTTCCCAATTTCTGGCAATTACGATTCTTGCGGTCATAATAAGGTAAAGTACAGGTTTCAAGTATTTTCTTTCCTCACTATCAGTAATAATATTCAACAAATATGTCTCTGGTATTAGTTTCACCCTTATATTATACATACTCCTTATACAGTTATATACCTCTTTCCAAAATTTTTGAATAGTTGGGCATGTCCACCACATGTGATAGAAAGTTCCCAGATGTTTACCACACCTCCAACAGTTCATCTCTCTTGTTTTATACATTTTAGCAATTCTAACCGGTGTTAGGTACCATCTATGTAACATCTTTATAAAATTTTCTCTAATATCAACACACACTGTGAAGTCCAAATCTTTGCCCCACGCTCTTTCCCAATTTTCCACTCTAATATTCCTGCCTATATTTTTAGCCCATTCAATCATACTAGGTTTAATAGTTTCTTCTTCCACATCTATTTTAAAACAAAATTTATATAATTTTGAGATCATCCCTTTACTATTGTTATTTTCTTTCATTATTATCATATCTAATTCTGTTTTTTCCATCGTTATTCCGTATTGTTTCATATCATCTTTGAACCTTCCTAGTAACCGCCTGTATGTAAACCAACCCATCTCTATTCCCTCCTGTCTCAATTGTTCCCGACTTTTCATTTGAATCTTACCCTTCACATTTTCGACCAGATCTTTATATTTCAACCACAATTAATTTACTTCTTTTCATGAAAGCTTCGTGTGGTGATGCCCAAATCGGAATGTGTCTATAAATTTTTCGTTTCTATTTGGCCCAAATTCTTAACAGAGTTCTTCTAATTATATGATCATTGAATTCTTTATTTTGTGTTAATTTACCATACCATAGATATGCGTGCCACAAAATCTAATATTGAAGCCTTCCAAATTTAACAAACTTTCATTTTCCAATCTAGCCCAGTCCAAAATCCATTCCAAGCAATTTGCAGGAAAATATAATCTTAGATCTGGGAGAGACAGTCCGGTTTTGAGGTGTTCTAATATTTTTGTGCCAGATGTCCTGAGAATGCAGAGCGGATTATGTAAGGAGAGGCGTTCCCTTAAGTAATTCAGGCCCAGGCCATGTAGGGCTTTATAGATAATAACCGACATTTTGTATTGTGCCCGGAAGCTAATCGGCAGCCAATGTAGAGATTTCAACACCAGTCTAATATGCTCTGATCTCGGTGGCCTGGTGATCAGTCTGGCTGCAACATTCTGAATCAATAGGAACTTCCGAACTTGGTAAAAAGGTAGCCCCATGTAGAGCGCATTACAGAAATCTAAACGAGAGGTTACCAGTGCATGTACTACTGTTTCAACGTCCCCCTGAGCCAGGTAGGGACACAGTTGGCACATCAGCCAAAGTTGACACCATGCACTCCTGGCTATCGCCTCCACCTGAGATGTCAACTGTAGAGACGAGTCCAGGAGTACTCCCAAACTGCGAACTTCATTCTTCAGGGGAAGTGAAACCTCGTCAAGGATGGGTTAGGAAATCTCCTTCCCTAGACCAGGGGCACGTGTCACGAGCACCTCGGTTTTCTCTGGATTCAGCTAGAGTTTGTTTTTCCTCATCCAGCCCATTACTGACTCAAGGCAGGCATTCAGAGGAGAGATGCCATCCTTAGTCATAGAATCATAGAATCATAGAATTGTAGAGTTGGAAGAGACCACAAGGGCCATCCAGTCCAACCCCCTGCCATGCAGGAAATCACAATCAAAGCATCCCCAACAGATGGCCATCCAGCCTCTGCTTGAAGACCTCCAAGGAAGGAGATTCCACTACACTCCGGGGGAATTTGTTTCACTGTCAAACAACCCTTACTGTCAGGAAGTTCTTCCTAATGTTGAGGTGGAATCTCTTTTCCTGTAGCTTGCATCCATTGCTCCGGGTCCTAGTCTCTGGAGCAGCAGAAAACAAGCTTGCTCCCTCCTCAATATGACATCCTTTCAAATATTTAAACAGGGCTATCATATCACCTCTTAACCTTCTCTTCTCCAGGCTAAACATCCCCAGCTCCCTAAGTCGTTCCTCGTAGGGCATGTTTTCCAGACCTTTCACCATGTTAGTTACTCTCCTTTGGACACGCTCCAGTTTCTCAATGTCCTTTTTGAATTGTGGCGCCCAGAACTGGACACAATATTCCAGGTCGGGCCTGACCAGAGCAGAATATAGTGGCACTATGACTTCCCTTGATCTAGACACTATACTTCTATTGATGCAGCCTAAAATCGCATTGGCCTTGTTTGCTGCCGCATCGCACTGTTGACTCATGTTCAACTTATGGTCTACTTGGACTTCTAGATCCCTTTCACACGTAGTTTCATTCAGCCATGTGTCCTCCATCCTATATCTGTGCTTTTCATTTTTACGCCCTAAGTGCAATACCTTACATTTCTCCACTGCAACAGTCAGAGACATAGAGAAGTGGATTTGGGTGTCATTGGCATATTGGTAACACCAGGCCCCATGTCTCCGGATGATCTCTCCCAGCAGCTTCGTGTATATATTAAAAAGCATGGGGGATAGAATGGCGCCCTGAGGGACGCCAGATGTCAGTTCTCTTTAACAAGAACAACTGTCCTCCAGCATAACCATCTGGAACCTGCCCGAGAGGTAGGAACTGAACCACTGGAGCGCAGTGCCCCCAATACCTTACCCTCTCAGGCGTTCCAGAAGGATACCATGGTCAATGGCATCGAATGCTGCTGAAATGTCCAAGAGCACCAACAGGGTCACACTTCCCCTGTCGGTGCCCAGACGAAGATCATCGACTAGGGTGACCATGGCAGTCTCAACTCTGTATCCCACCCTAAAGCCAGTTTGAAATGGGTCCAGATAATCGGCTCCATCCAAGACAGCCTGGAGTTGGAAGGCGTCTGCCCTCTCAATCACCTTGCCCAAAAATGGTAATAAAGAGACTGGCCTATAGTTATTCCTTATCAAAGGATCTAGAGAGGGTTTCTTTAAGAGTGGCTTAACCACTGCATGTTTAAGTGCTGATGGAAATTTACCCTCTCTAAGGGATGCATTTATTATAGTCTGAAGCAATGATGTTACAGCATCCCCTCCCTGAATGGTCAGCCAAGATGGGCAGGGATCAAGGGGACAAGTCATCTTCCTTACACATCCAAGGAGCTTGTCCACTTCATCAGTACTCACAAGCTCAAAATGATCCAGTCTAACACAGTCCATGGAGTCACTGGATATCTCTCTCATAGTCTCCAGATCCAGATCGACCCTTATCTGAGAGATCTTATCGGCAAAGAACTCATTGAATGCGTCGCAGCAGGCCGTTGTTGGTTCTAGTAATACGTTTGGGGTGGGATGAAGTTGAGTTAGCTCTCTAACCACCCTGAATAGCTCTGCTGGACGAGACTTTGCGGATGCAATACATGCAGCACAGAACAAGTTCTTTGCTGCATTGATTGCTGCTCCATAGGAAACTAAAACGTTTCCTAGGAGCGTCTTGTCAGATAAGCGTCGGTGTTTCCACCAGCAGCGTTCTAGTCGTCGCATGGCTTGCTTCACTTTCCGAAGATCTTGAGTGTACCATGGTTTTTTATTTGAAGCAAGTCGGAGAGGACGCTTGGGAGCGATGCTGTCTATAGCCCTGGTTAGGTCTTTATCCCAGGTATCAACCAGGGCATCGACAGAATCGCCGTCATTTCCACCCATCAAACCCTCTGGGGCTTTCTGGAACCATTTAGGTTCCATTAGCCTTTGAGGGCGGATCAGCTTAATGGATCCTCCACCCCCAAGGGGGGTGTGGGTAGTGGCTTTTAGGCCAACCTTGACCAGGAAATGGTCCATCCATGACAGGGCAGTGGTGTTGATAACCTCTGCCCACGGGCTTTCCTGTTCCGTACAGAAGACTACATCGAGTGTGTTACCTGCACACTGTGTCGGACCCGACGAGACTAATTGGGACAGACCCATGACTGTCATGGAAGTCATGAACTCCCAAGCTGCCCCTGTAAGATCTGATGAGCTAGCCTCGAAGGGGATGTTGAGGTTCCCCAAGACAAGAAGTCTGGGGGACTCCAGCACCAGCTCTGAGATCAGCTGTGTCAGCTCGGCCAGGGAGTCTGTTAGATTACGGGGTGGACGGTAAACAAACAGAATCCCCAGACTGTCCCTAGCCTTCAGGGTCAGGTAAACACACTCAATGTAATCTGTCTTCCAGACAGGTCTCCTGGTCAAAGTGATGGTATTCTTGTACACCAAGGCCACTCCCCCCCTCATCCACTTTCCCTAACCTGCTCCTGAACCGCATACCCGGCAGGGAGTGTCTTAGCCCAGGTTACGCTGCTGTCCTCTCCCAGCCAGGTTTTGGTAAAGCAGGCCAGGTCGGGGTTCTCTTCTTCTAACAAATCATGGATGACATAGGAAAGTAAATAAAATCCAAATGGATAAAACACAAAAAAGGGGATTTTGACAAATGTAGGATGAAGTACTTCAAGCATTCAACATCAGGGGGGGAAAAAGGAATCTCTGAATGTGAAAAATGTTCTTGGCTTCATTAATTCATATTTTTCTCTCGAACTTTTAACTGACATCCTAATTTCTGGAATTTATTAGATTATTAGTTCAAGTCAATATTTATCTCCTTTTGTATACTGTATATCACTAAGTGGGAAAATTTATCTCTTTTGTATTCTTGCTGGTGACGTAACTGTCTTCTGAAGATTCCACTTTGAAAAATTAATGCAATTTGACACTGTTTAAAATGTCATGGCCCCATCCTATGGAATCCTGGGAATTGTAGTTTGTTGTGACACCAGGCATCTCTGACAGAGAAGGCTAAATATATCACACAATTACAAATCCCATAAAGTGGTGTCAGACTGCATTAATACTGTAGTGCAAGTACAGCCTTAATCACGTTCACCGTTCACTTTGCATAAGCAAGCAAATCACTCTCCCAGACTCTCAGGCCAAGCTATTCCCAAATTTTATGAAACAATATAGTATTTTCCCCCAAATAAAATCAGCCCACTTTATTTCACACAGACTGAAGTGGTATGCGGGGGGGGGGGGGGGGGGGGGGGTTGTTCCTAGTTAATAAAATAATAGAATCATAGAGTTGGAAGAGACCACAAGGGCCATCCAGTTGAACTTCCTACCATGCAGGAAGTCACAATCAAAGAATCCCTGACAGATGGCCATCCAGACTCTACTTAAAGATCCCCAAAGAAGGAGACTCCACCACTCTCCAAGGGGGTGTGTTCCATTGTCTAAAAGCTCTTACTGTCAGGAAGTTCCTCCTAATATTTAGGTGGAATCTCTTTTCCTATAGCTGGCATCCATTGTCCCATGTCCTAGCCTCTGGAGCAGCAGAAAACAAGCTTGCTCCATCTTCAATGTGACACCCCTTCAAATATTTAAACAGGGCTAATATAACATCTCTAAACCGTCTCTTTTCTAGGCTAAACATATCCAGCTCCCTAAGTCTTTCCTCATAAGGCATGATTTCCAGGCCCTTCACCATTTTGGTTGCCCTCCTTTGGGCACGCTCCAGCTTGTCAATATCCTTTTTGAATTGTGGTGCCCAGAACTAGACACAATATTCCAGATGGGGCCTGACCAAAGCAGAATAGAGTGACACCATTGCTTTCCTTGATCTAGAAACTATACTTCTGTTGATGCAGCCTAAAATAGCATTGGCTGTTTCAGCTGCTGCATCATACTGTTAACTCATGTTCAACTTGTGGTCTACTAAGACTCCCAGATCCTTTTCACATGTAGTCTCATTAAGCCAGGTGTCTCCCATCCTATATCTATGCATTTCATTTTTTCTACCTAAGTGGAATATTTTACATTTTTCCCTGTTGAAGTTCATTTTGTTACTTTTGGCCCAGCTTTCTAATCTATAAAGGTAATTTTTCCTGTTCTCTGGGGGATTAGCTACTCCTACTAATTTGGTGTCATTTGCAATTTGATAAGCATGCCCTCTATTGCTTCATCCAAGTCATTGATAAAGATGTTAAATAGCTCTGGGCCCAGGACAGAACTCTGTGGCACCCCACTAGTGATTTCTATCTATGATGAAGAGGAGCCATTGTTGTGCACCCTTTGGGTTCAGCCAGTCAACCAATTACAAATCCACCTAGCAGTTGTATTGTCTAGCCCACAGTTTCCTAGCTCGTTTGCAAGAATACCATGGGGACCATAGTGAAATCTTGAAATAGTTACTGCATTCAAACATATACATGCATTGTGTAATGGATTATTGCCACTAGAATTCAGAGACATAGCCATGATACTATGGAACATCATTATGCAAAGCAATGCTGTAGCACTTTTGAGACTAACTGTGCAAAAGTTGTAGCAAGAGATTTCATAGATACAGATGTCATATATCTGAGGAAGTAGACTAATGTCTACAAAAGCTCATGATACAATTTCTTTTGCACAGATGATTGCCACTATTCACTATGACAGGGTTAGTCACCTGTTTCGTAGGTAGCCACAAACCAGGGACAAAAGCTTGTTGTAAAGATCTCTGGATCTACTTTACTTGGTCTGTTACTGTTACATTCAGAGGTCCACTATCTCACTGATTCAGCTCACAAACCCTCAATAAACAGTCAGGTGTTAATGAAAGCAAGATGTCGAAGATAGTTAGATAATCTCAAAAGCTAGGTAGAAAAATTGAGTTCAATTTCTTTAAAGAGTGTAACTAAATGCGACGAAGACTAACACCATTTCAGCTTATGGGTTTGGAAAGCCATAAAGACTGCATCAGCAGTTTGTAGTGTTCAATACAGCATTAAGAGAGCCAACAATTTGCTTAAATATGCCTGACACAGATGATATAGTGCTTAAAGGCCAATGGAGCAGCTTTATATTCAGTGCAAGCTCTGAAATGTAAATCAAGCTGCATTTTGTTATCATCCAGTTTAGCTGCAGTGGCAGACCTGAAATTCCAAATTGCAAAATCCTGAAGAGCTTCCCCCCTTTTTTCTTTTCTTTTTCTGCATTGAAAGGGGACAAGGAAGTCTGTAACTTTATAATAGCTACATTGTTGAACAACCTAATTCAATAATAGATGGAATGTGGAATGAAAGTGGATAACGGATCATAATGAGATGGCACAACTGCTCTCAGAAGATATCTTTAGATGTATTATTGTTCCGAATGAAGATGAATCCTATTTCTTGGCTGCTACAGGCCAAATCTTCCAATTGTATAAATCTGGATACTGCTTCTGTACCTTAAAGTGCTAATATCTAGTCAAGCTGAAATCGTGTCTAAAATTCTGCATTTCTTCTAACTAATTTGATATGGTCCCCGTGACTCATTTTCTAGGTAGATCCAACTGGTTCATAGCATCCAGTTTCTTTCATAGTCAGGATATCCAAATGATTGATCCCTCTCATATACCTCTGTTTGTTACCATTATGTTTAAACTTATGTTCTTGCTTGGCCAAAATCTCTGGGCTTCTGAGACAAAACTGTAAACAGAGGGATGAATTGATGTAGAAGAAAGGAAAGGAAAGCTTATTTTATTGATTCTAATTGTTTAATTGTTTCCTGCCATGCAAGACTGCTTTGATTTAGATTTCCTGCATGGCAGGAAATTGGACTGGATGGCCCTTGTGGTCTCTTCCAACTCTATGATTCTATGATTCTAAGACCATATTTGTTAGCATGATTTATTTTTATTTTGTATTTCCTCAGGGCACAATATAAGGTCAATTTCTTTCTTCCTGCTTTCTCCATGCTCACAACAACCTTATGGGATAGCCCAGAAAGGCAAAAAGTGTCTGATCACTTTATCCACACAGTGCATATCACATAGTAAAATCTGTTCCCACTACAGACCTGTAATGACTTTTTATGGAACCATATTTGGTGTAATGGGGCTGAGCAGAAACATTGTCCTGTAGTGTCTAGTGGGAGGGAAATGATTTCCAAGAACATGTAACTGACAGCACATTCATAAAAGCCAATTCCCACTCACAGCTAGAAGGACATAATGGAGGCATGGAGGAATACTCTCAGCATAGTTCTATCCTGCTATTGACTCTCCAACTGAAATGAAGTAAGTAACATGATATGCCCTTTTGCCCAACCACTACATCTTATAGTCTGACAGCCTTAGTTAGTCTCTGTATCAACATTTTAGACAAAACAAAGGTGGCATCAATATAAAGTCTTACCCTGTGAAGTAGCTGTTAGACTTTTCTTTCTTCTTAAAAAGCACTGCCCAGTAATTTTCTCACATGTCTCCTGGTTTAGCCATCACCACATTAGACTGACCTTCTTGTTAACATGTAGGAGAAGCATAATCTTTATGTTGTGTGTGTAGATTCACATGGCTCTATGGGTTTCAGTGTAGTACTCATAGGAATGGTGATTATTGTTAAGCTTTAGGTTCTCTGACCTCACTGAGTCTTTTCCACTCTCATGATAGGGAACATCTTTTTCTTACCAAGAGGTCTAGTGTAACACAACTACCTTAGTGTGACACATAGTGTGATCATCATGCTTTCAAACATTTCACAGATGAAAACTGGGACATATGTGGCCAAGCAACATCACAGTGTGCTTAAAGGTATGTGGCTAGGCAAAAATTATTAATGAGGAAAAACACACAAAATTACTATTTAAAAAGAGAAACTCTGAAATTTATGCAGTGAGCATAGAAAAGTCTGAAAAAGAAGAAGAAGAAGCCTAATGTCAATCAATTCAGTCTCTGGTATATACATGTGTGCACACTGTATAAAGGCAAAGGTATTCCCTGTTGACAAGGTTGTCACTCCTGTCCAACCATAGGGGGTGGTACTCATCTCCGTTACTAAGCCAAAGAGCCAGTGTTGTCAGAGACTACTCTGTGATCATGTGGCCAGCATGATTGCACAGAACCCTTTTTACCTTCCCACTGAAGTGGTACCTATTTATCTACTTACATTTACATGCTCTCAAACTGCTAGGTTAGCAGAAGTTGGGACTAGTGATGGGAGCACACCCCAACATGCGGTACCTGGGCCTCAAACTGCCAACCTGCTGATATTGCAATCATCAGTGTCTTAACCACTTGAGCCGCCGCATGCCCTGTGTGCACACTGTATGCTTAATAATAAATATATTATTATATAGTATATTACTCTAAAATTGAAATGTCTTTATCAAACCTGTTCAAAATTATAGCTTTCTCTGAGATCCACTGTATCAGCTTGGTATTCGTGCACAAACCCTTTACCTAATGTACATGTTAGATTTGATCAAATCTATGTCTCCTAATAACATAACACCCATGTGGCCTCCTTGAGATAATCATAGGTCCTTAGCCCAACCTACTTCACAGGGGAGTTCTTAGAACAAAAACTGGGTGTGGGCAGAGAATAATGTGAAATCCTTTCCCCCCCAGGAAATAAATGAAAGGTATTAGTTAAGAAAGAGATAGTAGGGAGAGGTACTAATTGTCATACAGAAATGCATGCATTCCAAGTCCTTTTTAGAATGTCTCATGCAACAATCCTGTATCTATTTACTTAATAGTAACCCACTGAAATGATTGAGCCTAACACAATAGATGTGTGTATAATTGCATTGTTAATGTAAAATAATTGAGTAACGTCTGAGTAGATATGTGTCTGATTGTTCTTTTGGGTGATTGTGGTTTTTTTTAAAAAAAACTTCTTAAAGTAAGTAGACAATTCTTTCCCAGTGTTTTCCATGTATGAATTATAGGCCCAATTAGATTGCCCTTTGCACCGCCCACGTCATGTGCTAGGGGTTGGCCGAGGATGCACCATCCATACCGGCCTCACCTCTGGCACGTGACGGGGGTGTCAAAATGGCGGCACCCTGTATACACAGGCGCCGACATTTTGACGGGACGAACGTGTAGAGTCCGCTTGTCCTGTCGCGCTTGCAACGTCACGACTGCACCATTTGCATCACATTTTGCAGGTTCTTTTTCCGCAGCCGTGAAGCCTCGCCATTTGGCAGCTGAGGCTTCCTGCCAGCGGAAATGGAGGCGGCAGCAGACCACCCTTTTTGGGAGGTCTGTATCCTGCCATAGTTTATCTTCTGTATCATGGTGCAGCCTTGGCATGTACAATGGATTAATAAATCAAAACGAAGTGGATAAAGAGACGAAAACCAGTAAAATGAAATCCTAAAGTACAGTCGACCCTGTTTTTGTGGGGGATCCGTTCCAGACACCACCACCCTGAAAACAGAGTTTTGCATATATTCAAGCTCCATTGGCTTGAATATAGGGGCACAGCCACAGAAGCATGCACTCCATTATTTCCCCCTCCATTCATCCCTCATGCATAAGAGAGGGACGCGGGTTCGAAATCCATGAGAATGGAGGACTGTATAAGGTTTGTAGAAATATTTTTTAAAAATCGGAACTGAAGGGAGGAAAACATATTCAAACCAGGAATTTTTCTAAGCAGTATTGATCCTATTTTGTGGGGGAAGGGAAAATTACAGGTAGATGGGGAGAATCCATGGCCGGTTACACACCGGCAGTTGGGACGTCCGCAGGACGTCCCATTTTAAAAAAGGGGCGTCCCTTCTAGACGCCCCTGAGTCTAATACGGACTGTGTCCATACAATATGGCGCCGGCCCTTCTACATGGCCGGCGCCATATTGACGTATTGGACGCTAAGCGTCCGAACGTCGTGCGGCGCTAATGACGTCACGAATGCACCCTTGGCGCTTCGCGACGTCATCAGTGCACCGCGGAAAGAAGCTCCATTTTGGAGCTTCTTTTTTGCTGCGCGCGGGAGCCGCGCGGTATGGCTGCTGCGGCTCCCGCGCGGAGCAAGCAGCGACGGTGGCAGACCGCCTCAAAGCGGCGGTCTAGAACCCGCCCATGTGTCTGTGAGAAAGAGAGTTTCTGAGAGTACCAGGTGCACAGTTCCCGAGGTGATGTAATTCAAAGGGAATCTCCTCATGGAAAGCCATTTTGACTGTCAGGGCTCTCTCCTTCCCCTGCTTTTTACAAGACTTATTATTTTTTCTTGCCTCAAAAGCAATTTGGAGTCACATAGCACAGGATGCTCTGTTCCAAAGCTAGGAAAGGTTGATATAGTTTGTTTTTGCCAGAGTCTACTTGGAAGGCTCAGACTATCCCACATCTCTGCTCCCTAAAGATAAAGGTTTCCCCTTGACATGAATGTCTAGTCATAACAGACTGTAAGGGACAGTTCTTAACTCCATTACTAAGCTGAAGAGCCAGCGTTGTCCGAAGATGACTCCGGTGACTATGTGGCCCGCATGACTGCACAAAACGCTGTTACCTTCCCACTGAAGTGGCATCTATTTATCTACATGCACTTTCATGCTTTTGAACTGTTAGGTTTGCAGAAACTGGAACTAGTGATGGGAGCTCACACCATCATGTGGCACTTGGGCCTTGAACTGCCAATCTTCTGACCTTACAATAGTCAGAATTGGTGTCTTAACCATTATTAAGCCACTGCTTCCCTTTATGCTCACTACTGATGAATTAATTGAGTGCAACTACTTTTGCACTCTGAACTCAGTTTGCAGCAATCGAAGAATGCCAAGAGTGAAGGGAGAAAGTGCAAGAGAAAGAAACCAGAACATTTTAAAAGTAGCTAAATAAATGAGATGGCAGAGGATTAAATAGGTCACCCTTGTCAAATTGGAATGGTTATACTGTTTGGAACATGGAAAACTTTACTGGCCTGTGACTAGGGTTAGCCTCCCAATTTTTAAAATCTCCTTTGTTTCTTTAAAGTAAAAGAAAAATCTTCCTCAAGTTCCTTCTTTAAAATGTTCCCATTGAAGATGCCATAGCATGTCTCTGGCTGGTAGCCTGTCCTCTCCTCCACTCATGGGGTTTAGTTCTCCATCCCCATTCTGGGCCTCTCTAAGGGATATCCCTGGATACTGCGGCCGTTGGCATGTTACAATAGAGCTGTGCCTGAACTTAGCAGGGAGGCGGAAGGCAGCCAGTGGTGTTTCTCATCACAGTGAGTAATGATAATAATTATTAGAGAAAATTAGAATAAATAGCCCTAGGAAAGCAAGTTATGTCAAAGCAGCACATCACTCTGGTATCTAAGAAATGAAATTATGGGCTTTTAGATGGAGGGCAATTCGTGTCATCCATCAAGGGCAAGGGAGATGGTACTGGTTGTAATCTGGCATCATATCCAAATATGTTCTTCTCCAGCACAACATGTAGTCTATCATATTTTGTTTTAACCTTTCTTCTTTTTGAATGATCTCCCATCTATTTGAATTGCTGTCTGTTTTACTTTCTTTTTACTTTCTCCTATCCTAGTGTACAAATTATGGAAAATATGAACTTGCAATGAATTTTTTTTAATTAAGCAATCAAGTTCTTCAAAAAGATGTTTTGTTTAGACTGTGTAGGCTAGTCTTTAAAGTTTTAGAACACAGAAACCATAAAATCAACACAAATACACATTGTGGCTCTGCCTATTACTATTCAGTACTCCAGCTCTTGAATAATATACTCCTTTTTATGAATGGTGCAATTTGTCTGCAGGATACCCTGTTGGAAAACAAGCCTCTTTGATGAAAAGCTAGCCCATCAAAAGCTTTGATCTCTGGTGGTTAGCTTTCTATATGATGATCATAATTCAGAATTGTTCTTCAATCACTATAGTCAGCATGTGCTTTCTTGAGGGTAGAGTTATGTGAGCACTTCATAATGCATGAAGTTAGCTCTATTCAAGTGGCAGATATTCAGGAGATGAAGGAAAGAGGTCTAGGTGCTGTATGTATTGCTTCACACCCTTTAAACTAGTCTTCTTCTCTCAGATATGGTGGAGATTCTACTTTCTCACCAGTGTTGAAGTCTAGATAGCTTTCGTATGTGGAGATCTCTTGCTCTTTCTCTCTGTGCAACAGTGCTTTCTTGTCCTTTTCTTTAGCCAGAAAAATGTCTTAGTCTAGTCCTGACAGTGTGAATGTTGGCTCAGAACTCCAATTCTGCAGAAATATTGGCTACTGGGAATCAAACATATCTCTTTCAGTTGGCCAAATAAATCCAGTTTGTCATATTCCTGAGTAGGTATGGGATTAAACTCCATATGTCCTCTCTTGTTATATTTTATGCATAGAAGACATTATCAAGAAAACATTTTGACATGATATATCAAATATAGAAAAGAGAAAGCCTATACAAGCCCCCCCCCTCCCCACCAAATTCAGTTTTGAGACCAGTTAGTTGGTTCAGACTGGTTTAAACTGATTGAGACTCAATTTAACCCACTCTACCTTCTGAATCCAAGTCAAGAATTTGAAATATGAATCTTTGAAATCCAAGTCAAGAATCTGAAATATGAATCCCCCACTGGCTTACACTGACACATAAAAAACAGATACATGGAATTAAGTATTCAGTACAGTCTGTTCAGTTGCATTTTTGCACTCATGTCTATGACTGCTGCCATACTGCAAAAATAATACAGTTTGACTCTGCTTTAACTGACACGACTCCATTCTATGGAATCCAGAACCCTGGGATTGGTACTTTGTTGTGGCACCAGGGTTCTCTGACAGAGAAGGCTAAATCTCACAAAATTTCAAATCACAGATTTCCATAGCATTAAGGCATGGCAGTTAAAGCTATGTCAAACTGCATTAATTCTGCAGTGTAGATCCAGCCTATGTTGGATCCAACTCATGTGTAGCTTGGGACTGTGTGTGTATGTAGCTGATGCAAGAAAAAAGTTGAGAGAGAGAGAGAGAGAGCGCATGCAGACTCCCCTTCTCCCTCAGTATTGGCAGCACTATGCAAGAACCCCAGAAAGCATGTCCATTTTTTAGACTTGAGGCACACCCGTGTTGAAAGAGTGCAGGTAAAGATCAGAAATAATTGTCAGAAGTAAATTAATCCACTGAGAACATGCAAAGTAGAAATTGGAAGAGGAGGGCAGGCAGGCTGAGATCAGCTGCCAAATCTAGCAGAAGAACACAACCTAAACAAGAGAGCTGAGCCTCCTTCCCCAACCTCCTGTATTGTAAATAGAGATTACTGGAAAGGTTCTTGCCTTGGATTGGAAAACAGAGCTGTCACTGAACAAAGACCAGGTCCCATCTTCCCCCTTCCCATCACATCACTATGCTGCCCTTATATGGTGCTCTTGGTGTATATTGTCTGTCTTTGTTCTATCCAGATTAGTCTGAATTAGACTGATCCACCCTAGATCCAAAAAGGGCTACCTGATCCAATCTGCTTTGGATCTAATCCAAATCTATCTAAGTTGGTCTAATGCAGTTCTGAATTTGTCCAAAACATAACTCTACAACCTAGGAAAGGTTGTGTTTGAGATGTGCTGTACAATCCTGTGCATTTTTGTCAACAGTGAGTCCTACCATATTTAATGGGGATGTACTCCCAGACAAGTGCACGTATAATATGGTGTCAGCAATTAATTCTTGTATCCAGAAATGGATAAGGTTTCACCTAAGATAGAACATTTTGTCTAAAATCTCTAATCACTTGCAAAGGCAGTTTGTGGTGAGATAACCTTAAACAGTAAGAGAACAAGGTTTAATAGCTGGATGACTAATGGACATTTTCAACTAGGGCAGAGTGGGATGAATGACAAAAGAGCATTGACAGTAGCTGGGATAACAGAGCCTTAATGCTCTGATCATTTATTTATTCATGTATGTATTGATCTCCTTTTAAAAAAAATCCTGAGTTTCATGTATCTAGTAACTATAAATTTTGGACTTCATGTCAGTTTATTCTGTTATGAATTATGCATGTAGATGTTATTGCTGCTGTCATATAGGAAAGGCATCAAAATATTTTTGCTTTTAATCCCTTTCAGACAAAGAATGGCACTTGGGAAGGACTTCTTTTTCCCAGTTGTTTTATGCCTATCAATCAGGACCTATGTTGCTGCTCCGTTCATATTGGGCGACTAAACTGGCAATTCTCTACAAACACCTTGTTGTAAAATCCACTGGATTGGATTTATTTATGACCAAGACTGAATTGTGCTACAAAGCTCCAATCCTAAACATACTTACATGACAATATAACCAAGCACAGTGGGATTTCTGGGTAAGGATGTATAGGAGTGGTCTGCACTTAACACAAGCAGAAAATCAGGTTTGCAACATAAATTTTGTTTCTGCCTTGTGTTAGTCAGCCATGTAGTTCAGTGGCAGCCATCAATTTCCATGTCTGTGAAAAGCAAATTCATTTCAGGTTTTTATCTGTACTGTAAATGAGCTATCTAAACCCAAAATTTGTTCAGCACTTTGGATAACTCATTGAAAGTTCCCACTAGTCACCACTGAAGCTGTCTGAACAGAATTTACACTTGATGTACAAATGGGGCATCTTTTTGTACTGTTTGTTTGAAGTGGGGCCAAAATATTCAAATGCTTTCAAAGATTAATTCTAAAAGAATTATAGCACCCCTTTGGACTCAGGAAAAGCAGCAAGGTCAGCTTGTTCTGAAAGTATTTCTCATATATTTGCAAGATACCTCTCTCAAGGATAGAGTCAAAAGAACCTGCCTTTTAGGTGGCCTCTTTTGAGCCTTGCTACTGTGATAAGCAGTCAATATTCAAATCCCCCAGCTTAGTTTTAGGTGGATATATACACATTCAACTGTTTCTAGTTTTCATTTTCAGAATGCCCTGTCCCAAAGGCTTAAGAGAGGCACAAGCTTTCAATGAAGATACAAAAAGGTTAATCTAACATAATCCCTTACATGTTTAATCTGCAAATACAACTTTGTAACTATCATGGGCTTTTTGTTCTGAAACTGCTTTCTCCCAGGCACTTTCACTTCCCTGTTCATATTTCACCCTCAGAAATCACTGTAAATTCATGACTGCCACACACACAGGTAGTCTCTAATGAGTCACCCGGCTTCCCACGTGTTTCTTGCTGTTGGAGATCTGGCCTGATCTCTTTCCTTCCCTGGCCTGTGCTGCATAACCTCTTTTCTCTCCTGCGTCATGTGTAGAGCAATCCTTCTCTTTCTCTTAACATGCCCAGTAATCTGCCTGCAAAAGCACCAGCTTGCCCTTACAGAATGATCCCTGTCACCTTAACTTCAGGCATATTATCACATGATGGAAGATTACATGATTAAGATGTATTTTCAGTCTTGTTATTGCTGGTTGTAAACCATTCAAGCTTCCCCGCCCACCGCCTTTTGTAGCATGACATCAGCCATTTCACTAACCCCATGTATAGGCAGGTTTCCTTCTTTCTTTCATTTCCTGCAGCAATTATTTTTGTCTATAAGCTTCTGATTGCTAAATGTCATTTCCTTGCTAGTTCATTTCTAGCGTGTTTCATTGTACTGTTCCTTTTTCATTTGTACCCTGTGAAATGAATAAGGATAGTGAAAAAGTATGCTTTATACTATATACACATAAATGGTGTGGAGTACTGTGGAAGCATACACAGTTGCACAGGAAACAGGAATAAAGAGGCAGATATAAAGCCTTGGGTTTAATACCAACCAAGGGCTCCTGGTCAACTCAGACTGGCATCTTTCTGTAAGTCACTAAAAATGAGTACTCAGGTTGTTGAGGGCAATTAGCTTACACTTTGTAAACTGCTTAGTACATCAGTAAGCGGTATAGTAATGTACCTGCTATTGCCAAAAAGGCCACACCTATGAAAGAACATAAGTGAATTAAGCCAAGACTTTAACTTTCCAATCATTACCTTCCTTTATGCCCATAAATTTTTTCAAGGGGAAGAAAATGGTGTAATACATAAATAATAAAGAAAACTAGACTGGAGCTAGCTGGACTAATAATAATAATAATAATAATAATAATAATAATAATAATTTATATACCGCCCTTCTTAGAATCAGGGCGGTGTACAACAAAAGGCATACAACAATATAATAATACAAACATAATTTTAAAACAGTACAGTACAATAAAAACAATAAAATTCGTGCCAGCTTGACAATGCTGACGGACGGGGGGGGGGGGGGGGGGGGAGCATCTTGGGGGGAGAAAGTCAGGGGTAGGCCCGCTCGAAGAAGTAGGTTTTCAGCCCCTTCTTAAATTGGGCTAGGGAGGTGGCTAAGCGGAGCTCCAGGGGCAGCGAGTTCCAGAGGTTGGGGGCCGAGATGGTGAAGGCCCTCCTAGAGGTGGAAGCTAATCTAGCCTTTGGCACTCTTAGAAGTTGCTGCCCAGATGATCTGAGTGTGCGGCGCGGATTATATGGAGAGAGGCGGTCCTCCAGATACCCTGGGCCCAAGCCATTTAGGGCTTTATAGGTAATAACCAACACCTTGTACTGCGCCCGGAAGCGAATAGGCAGCCAGTGAAGATCTTTAAGCACTGGTGTTATATGACTGGCCCTGGATGTACCAGTGACCAGTCGGGCTGCCATATTCTGCACTAATTGCAGCTTCTGAGTATGGTACAAGGGTTGCCCCATGTAGAGCGCGTTGCAGAAATCCAGTCTAGAGGTTACCAGAGCATGTACCACCGTTTCAAGGTCCCTCCAGGCCAGGTAGGGACGCAGCTGGCGTATCAGCCGAAGCTGATAACAGGTGCTCCTGACTGTCGCATCCACCTGAGATGTAAGGTGGAGCGACGAGTCAAGGAGCACCCCCAGACTGCGTACCGAGTCCTTCACGGGAAGCGTGATCCCCTTCAGGACAGGTGGAGCCACAGCCATCCCTGGACCGGGGGAACCTATCACGAGTACTTCCGTTTTCTCTGGATTCAGGCTGAGTCTGTTTTCCCTCATCCAGCCCATTACCGACTCCAGACAGGCCACGAGGGGAGAGATGCCATCCCCGGTCACTGCATCAGTCGGAGACATAGAGAAGACTATTTGGGTGTCATCAGCGTACTGATAGCCCCGCGCCCCATGTCTCCGGATGATCTCTCCCAGCGGTTTCATGTAAATGTTAAAAAGCATGGGAGACAGAATGGCTCCTTGAGGGACCCCAGATGTTAGGGCCCTCTTATCGGAGCACACGTCTCCCAGCTGCACCATCTGGAACCTCCCGGAGAGGTAGGATCAGAACCACTGGAGCGCTGTGCCCCCGATACCCACCTTCGCCAGGCGCTCCAGAAGGATACCATGGTCTATGGTATCAAAAGCCGCTGAGATGTCTAAGAGCACTAACAGGGACACGCTACCCCTGTCCATGCCCAGACGGAGATCATCGACCAAGGCGACCATGGCAGTCTCAACCCCGTAACCCGCCCGAAAGCCGGTTTGAAATGGGTCTAGATAATCCGTTTCATCCAAGATCGATTGAAGCTGGATTGCAACCACCCGCTCGATCACCTTCCCCAAAAATGGCAATAGCGAGACTGGCCGATAATTGTTATGCAACAGGGGGTCGAGGGAGGGCTTTTTTAACAAAGGTTTTACAATGGCCAATTTCAAATTAGTTGGAAATTGCCCTTCCCTCAAGGATGTATTGATAATCCGGCGTAACAGTGAAGTTACTGCCGGTCCCCCCTGTGCCGCTAGCCATGAGGGACAGGGATCGAGGGAGCAAGTTGTCTTCCTAACACTTCCAAGGATCTTGTCCACATCCTCGGTACTGACAGACTCAAACTGATCAAACTGACTAGAATGGAGATACTGTATATACCCATCTTTTTATGTATCTAGAGCTTAGCAAAACTTGCTAATAAAACAGCATCTACCCCCACAGCTGCCCTATTTATGCTCATTTCTTTCTTCCTAGCACTAATTTCTAGATGAATTTAAATTCAGGATGAATGCCACACTTTCAGTTTGGCTTCTATCCTGAAACAGATGTAGAGAATGCTACATTCTGCCCACATATTAAAGAGAACACACTTTTTCTCAGTGGAGGCAAGTATATCAAAATGTGATCTGGGAATCAGCAGGGAGAAAAGAAAAACATAGTACTTTCCCTCTTTCAGCTTCTCTAGTGCTCTCAAAAGATGTTTCTGTTATTGTTGTTCTGTATGAAATCGTAAGAGAGACAGTGTGGTGTAGTCTTTGAGCATTGGAATATGACTCTGGAGACCAGGGTTTGAATTCGGGCTTGGCCATGGAAACTCATTGGTCACATACTCTCAACCTCAGAGGATGGTAATGGCAAACCTCCTCTGAACAAATCTTATAAAAACCTCATGATAGGGTTAGGGTTGTCATAAGTCAGAAATTACTTGAAGGCACACAACAATGATGACAACAACAACAGATGAAATTGTAGCCTTCTCTGCAACTTTAAAATTGATAGGATATGGAAGGAGAACTCACATTGGAGCTCACATTCTATCGTCAGTTATTATTAATGTTATTTCCTGCAGTAAGATTCAATTGGAGCTAGTGTATCATAGTGGTTTGAGTTGTCTCACTGCTCTCACATTTAATATCAACTCAATCAGGGTTCAATTCCCTGCTTGGCCATTGGGTGACCTTGGGCTGGTCACACATTTTCAACCTCAGGAGAAGGCAATGGCAAAGCTTTTCCAAACAACTCTTTCTGAGAAAACCCTGTGAAAAGGATCACCATACATCAGAAACAACTTGAAGGCACACAACAACAGCAGCAACAAGATTTGGTTGACCCATCAACATTCTGTCTTACTGCTCAAAGACATAGTCCTCTGTAGTTCCTGCTACAGAGAAGAGGAGGAGAGAGGTAGCTGGGCAGCCATTTTAAGTGGTGACTGTTTAATTGTTTTTTTAAACTCTAGGAAGAGTGTGCTTGTAGTCACATCTTCAGTGAGTCACACCTGTGAGTCACTAGGGGCGGAGCTAGCAGACTAGCTCTTTATTTCTTCTCCCAGAGCCGCGCGACTAACGGCGCGCGAAATTTTATTTCAATTTTTATTTCATTTTTTTTAATCCAAGGAAATCTACAGCAAAGGCAGAATTGATCGAGCTCACTGCCACAAATTGTTGAAGCATCAGGGGCTTAGTGTTGGTGTTTTCTGGAGGATTCTTTTTTTTTTCAGGAGGAAGCCCACAATCCTGTTCCAGTAATTTCCTAAGACTTTTCAGTATGGACACTGACGGAACCACGGCAGTCACCTGCAACACTTGTGGGATGTTTGTCTTCTTGCTTAAAGAAGTGGAGAACTTCACATGCCCCAAGTGCAAGTTGGTAGCCCTCTTGGAGGAGAAAGTGCAGCAGTTGGAGTCCAAAGTAGCTACACTTCAGCATATTAGGGAGCAGGAGCATTTCCTGGACAGAACAGAACTAACAATCCTGGACGAATACCATGCAGAGGAAGATGCTAGAGCCGAGGAGGTCACTTCACATACACAGGAGGAAGATAGCTGGAGGAATGTCACAAAGAGAAGTAGGCCAAGAAGGGATTGTTCGGGGAGCTTGCAGCTAGAGAATCGATTCAAAGCTCTTTCCCTTATCAAGGAGGATGAAGAAGAGCAGCATGGACAGACTTCAGGGACAGAGCAGGCAAGCCTGAGTGTCCCACCCAAGGGAACAGCTGCTGCTAAATCTCGTAGGAGGCGTGTGGTCGTAGTGGGGGACTCCTTGCTGAGGGGTACAGAAGC
The DNA here is from genome assembly GCF_019175285.1 of Sceloporus undulatus. Taxonomy (NCBI): domain Eukaryota; kingdom Metazoa; phylum Chordata; class Lepidosauria; order Squamata; family Phrynosomatidae; genus Sceloporus; species Sceloporus undulatus. The sequence goes on along the minus strand of NC_056524.1, from coordinate 57,191,150 downwards.
AGTGATTTGTAGGCCTAACAAGATGTCTCGAGAGGTGTGTTGTCTCCCAGGGGCAAAGATCCGTGATGTGACAGAGAGGCTGACAAGACTGGTCAAGCCTACTGACCAATACCCCTTCCTCTTGGTCCACGTGGGAACCAATGATACTGCTAGACACAGCCTGCAGAACATCAAAAGGGATTACGAGGCGCTTGGTAGGAAGCTGAAAGGAATGGATGTACAGGTTGTCATCTCATCTCTTCTGCCAGTTGAAGGGCACGGTCCAGGAAGGGAGAGGAAAATAGCGGATGTGAACAACTGGCTTCGCAGATGGTGCCGCCAAGAACAATTTGGATTCATTGATCATGGGCTGCGGTTCCATGAGGAGGGACTTCTGGCAAGGGATGGGTTGCATCTCACGCCAGTTGGCAAAAACATTTTGCCAATAGCCTCAAGAATTTGATCAGGAGGGCTTTAAACTGAGTTATGTGGGGGAGGGAGACAGTATTCTGGAAGGCAAAAAGACTGGAGAAGATAATCAAACTGACAGAGAGGGAACAAGACAAACAGTGCAAGGACCCAACAGTGGGAGGCAAAAGAACTTGCACAAGCAACAAGTAAAGGGAACACATGGTCTTAGATGCCTCTACACTAATGCACAGAGCATGGGAAATAAGCATGATGAACTTCAACTCCTAGCACAACAAAGCAAATATGATATAATAGGCATCACTGAAACCTGGTGGGATGAGTCTCATGATTGGAATGTGGAAATAGAGGGGTATAACCTTTTCAAGAGAAACAGGCCAAACAGGAAAGGAGGAGGAATAGCCCTATATGTCAGAAATATTTACACCAGTGAAGAGATCCAGGACATCAATCCTGGAAGCCAGGGGGAGAGCATCTGGATAAGAATCAAAGGGGAGGGAAACAACAAGGATGTTATGGTGGGAGTCTACTACAGACCCCCAAGTCAGATGCAGGAATTGGATGATACCTTTCTAGAACAGATGACCACACAGTCAGAAAAGAGAGATGTAGTAGTGATGGGCGACTTCAACTACCCTGATATTTGTTGGAAGTCAAACTCAGCCAGATCCTCAAGGTCTAGCAAATTCCTCACTTGCCTGGAAGACTATTTCATGGTCCAAAAGGTGGAAGAGGCAACAAGGGGGTCAGCTATTTTGGATCTGATCCTAACCAACAAGGATGACTTGGTTAATGGGGTGCAAGTGGTGGGATCCTTAGGTGGAAGTGACCATGTTCTCCTGGAGTTTGTTATACAATGGAGAGGAGAAGCCAGGCATAGTCAGACACGCATTCTAGACTTTAGGAGAGCGGATTTCAGTAAACTTAGAAAAGTATTGAGGGTGATCCCATGGTCAGAAATACTAAAAGAGAAGGGAGTTCAGACCGGATGGGAGTTTCTCAAAAGAGAGATACTGAAGGCACAATTTCAAACAGTTCCAGTGAGAACGAAAAATGGGAGGTGTCTCAACAAACCAGGATGGATGACTAAGGAACTTTCAACTGAGCTAAATTTGAAACGGAACATGTATAAGAAATGGAAAAAGGGGTAAATCACAAAAAAAGGAATTCAAAGAAATAGCAGGCATGTGTAGGGGTAAAGTCAGAAAAGCTAAAGCGCAGAATGAACTCAGGCTTGCTAGAGAGGTTAAGAACAACAAAAAGGGCTTTTTTGGATACGTCCGCAGCAAAAGGAAGAAGGAAACGGTAGGGCCTCTGCGTGGAGAAGATGGCAAAATGCTAACAGAAGACAGAGAAAAGGCAGAATTACTCAACACCTTCTTTGCCTCAGTCTTCTCAGAAAAGGCAAAGGGTGCTCAACCTGAAGATAATGGAGCAGAGGACAGAACAGGGGAATTTCAGCACAGAATAAGTAAAGAGATAGTAGAGGAATACCTTGTTAATCTAAATGAATATAAGTCTCCAGGACCAGATGAACTACATCCAAGAGTATTAAAAGAACTGGCAAATGTAATATCGGAGCCATTGGCAATAATCTGAGAACTCCTGGAGAACAGGAGAAGTCCCAGCAGACTGGAGGAGGGCAAACGTTGTCCCCATCTTCAAAAAGGGGAAAAAAGAGGATCCCAACAATTATCGTCCAGTCAGTCTGTCATCAATACCAGGAAAGATTCTAGAGCAGATCATTAAACAGAGAGTCTGTGAACATCTAGAAAGCAATGCCATAATCGCAAAAAGTCAACATGGGTTTCAGAGAAACAAGTCATGCCAGACAAATCTGATCTCTTTCTTTGATAAAATTACCAACTTGGTAGATGAAGGGAATGCTGTGGATATAGTATATCTTGATTTCACTAAGGCGTTTGACAGGGTTCCCCATGCCATTCTTGCAAACAAGCTTGTAAAATGTGGACTAGACAAGGTAACTGTTACATGGATTTGTAACTGGTTGACCGGCCGAACCCAAAGGGTGCTCAACAATGGCTCTTTTTCCTCCTGGAGGGAAGTGACCAGTGGGGTCCCACAGGGCTCTGTCCTGGGCCCAGTGTTATTCAACATTTTTATCAATGGCCTGGATGACAGAATTGGGAGCACACTTATCAAATTTGCAGATGACACCAAATTAGGAGGAATAGTTAATACTCCAGAGGACAGGACCAACATTCAAAATGATCTGAATAGACTAGAAAGCTGGGCCAAAGCTAACAAAATGAAATTCAACACAGAGAAATGTAAGGTACTGCACTTAGGGCAGAAAAATGAAATGCACAGATATAGGATGGGAGACACATTGCTGAATGAAAGTACATGTGAAAGAGATCTAGGAGTCCAAGTAGACCATAAGTTGAACATGAGTCAACAGTGTGATGCGGCAGCTAAAAAGGCCAATGCAATTTTAGACTGAATCAATAAAAGTATAGTGTCTAGATCAAGAGAAGTAATAGTGCCACTATATTCTGCTTTGGTCAGGCCCCACCTGGAATATTGTGTCCAGTTCTGGGCACCACAATTCAAAAAGGACATTGAGAAACTGGAGCATGTGCAGAGGAGGGTGACTAAAATGGTGAAAGGTCTGGAAACCTTGCCCTATGAGGAACGACTCGGGGAGCTGGGGATGTTTAGCCTGGAGAAGAGAAGGTTAAGAGGTGATATGATAGCCCTGGTTAAACATTTGAAGGGATGTCACATTGAGGAGGGAGCAAGCTTGTTTTCTGCTGCTCCAGAGAACAGAACCCGGAACAATGGATGCAAGCTACAGGAAAAGAGATTCCACCTCAACATTAGGAAGAACTTCCTGACAGTAAGGGCTGTTCGACAGTGGAACAAACTCCCCCGGAGTGTAGTAGAGTCTCCTTCCTTGGAGGTCTTTAAGCAGAGGCTAGATGGCCATCTGTTGGGGATGCTTTGATTTGGATTTCCTGCATGGCAGGGGGTTGGACTGGATGGCCCTTGTGGTTTCTTCCAATTCTATGAGTCTATGATTCTATGAAATCTATCTTTTCTCCAAGTGCCTCTTTGCCTGCAGATATAACTCTTGTCTTCTGTTTTTTTCAAAGTAGTTGGCAGTAAAGTAATCTACTGGCTAGAAGTCAAAGCTTGGAAAATCGCTTTCAAAGTCATTTTTATTCCTTTACATTAAAATTATTTTAATTCACCAATATAGTTCAAAGGAACAACAAATAATTAGTTACCATTATATTTACAATTTCTAAAAGCAATGCTTAACTTCTGTGTTACCCAGAAGTAACCTGAATAGTTACTTACAGTTATTCTTACAAATTGAATGCTACGGGCCACTGGCTTGTGGTAAAGAAAGCTCAGTCTCTTCTTCCATCCACCTTATCATCATAAAGAAATAGCAGCAGCACAAAGATCAGCAGAACCCAGTACTTGAACAATGTGATAATCCATTCTGCATTGAGGATATACTTCACAACTATCCATGTAACTACAATTTGCAGTTATACTGCCAAAGGAATAAGTTCATTTTTATTAATTACAATCATAAATGTAATAATCTCTGTTACTGGGAAAGGAACTAATTATTTATAATTCATTATTTTCACACTCAGCTGTACTTGAAGATTATCTGATTGAATTGAAGAGTTCCAATCCCTCTCCAACAAAACTTCTTTTGTTTATAAAGCTTTCTGACAAGACCTGTGAGTGCTGAGATCAAAGGGAGATCACCATGTCACATATCCTCTCACAGATGCACTTTCTCTTTTGGAAGCAGGTTCAAGAAGCAGATGGTCATACTGTTATCCTGGGATCAGACCCCAATCACTATTCTCACATTTGATATAAATTTAGTATCAAAAGGGACACTGAGGTGAATAGGTAATCTATTCATCCCAAGAATACTGCTCCTGGACATGATTTTGAGTATAAATATCACTGCCTACACATCATCTAGTTTGCCCCCTTCCCTCGATTGGAGCTATGCTTCAGGAAAGGTAGTATCACCTTTTAGCAAACCTCAAAGTTACTATTTCTCCCACCTTTACTTTGTTAGTTCTTGTGTGTGAGAGAGAAAGTGTGTGTGTGCATGTTGATTATTTTACTAATACACTTGTCCCTTCACGTTTGTGGATTTGACATTTGCCAATTTGATTATTCATGGATTTTATTAATATGTTCTCTCTATGAATATCTAGGTCCTCCAGAGAAACTCTGTGGTCAACTTTAACCAAAAGTCACACTGAAGAACCTAGAGATTCCTAGAAAGAACACTCCACTAGCCATTTGTTGCTCCTCCAGTGGTCAATGTCTGGCAGAAGTTGACTACAGAGTTGCACTAGAGGATCTAGAGATTCCTAGAGAATGTTCTCCCAGGTAAAAACATAGTGTTTTCGTTATTTGTGATTTTTCCACATTCATGGGGGCCCTGTGCCCCTAATCCCAGCAAATGTGGAGGGAGGAATGTGTAACTAAGAACCCATATTTGGAATTGTTTCTGGAGTCCTGTGTAGGTTGGAACCATTATACAAAGGGTCAGATCCCAGCTTGGACATTGCCCCAGCCAAGGTATACTTTTAACTGAGCTACCTTAACTCCCCTATTAAATAGTATTTGTGGATACTCTTCCAAAACCCCAGCTTTTGGGTTATTACCTTTTGCTTACAGAAAAGGATCAATCTCTCTCATCATGGTGTTACTGTGGAGAAGTACTGTAATATAAACATTGACACAGGGAAAGGTGGAGGTTATACAGACTGTGTACTAACAGGAATCCAGACTACAAGTGATATTAAAGAATGCTAGCCCCATTGTTATTGGTGGGTTTTTTTTAAAATACATTCCATCTCCTGTATCCACAGATTCCTTATCCATGGATTCAAACGTCCGTGGCTTGAAAATATTTTAATATATATATAAATCCCCAAAAGCAAACTTTGGTTTTGCAGTTTTATATAAGGGACACCATTTTACTATGCCATTGTATTTAATGGGATTTGAACATTCACAGGTTTTGGCATCCACAGGAGGTTATGGAACCAAGCCTCATTGGATCCCAAGGGCCCACTGTACAATACCTACATGTACATGAGAGTACTAAAACTTTGCCTACAAGGCTCCACTACATTTTATTTACTCTGATGACAATAAATCTCCCTTCAATGCTTCAACTGCAACTGGAAATAATGATGGTACACTGCTCACACTTGACACTTCTGGTAAAGGGGACAACTAGTTCTCCTCATATCTACGTCAGAACTAAGCCTAGAGTTCTTGTCAGTCCAGGGCAGGCTTTCCTGAATGGAACATGCAGAACATACTGGAATAAATGACCAGCATGACTTGGACTAAGTGTGTTTAGACTGCTGTTTGTTACAGGTGCCCTTCTGCTAGTTGTTCCTTTTCATAATTTTCAGCAAAGTCAATGCATATAGAAAAACACAAGAGAATCCCTCTGCTACCCAGGAATTCTGATGTTGTACAATCAATGTAGTGATACCAGCAGGAGTGGTGCTGCTGTTTGGGCACATGGGTACTACCCACTAAATCCCAACACTTTGGCAGAGAAATCAGGGAAGGGGAGAGGCTCTACTGTCAGTGCGGCAGTGAATCCACTCTGGGTTTAGTCTGAATTTTACAAGAGTGATTTATCTGAAGTTCAAAGTCCTGGAGCAGATTCATGAGCTCACTGACACTGCAGCCATCCAGTTCTCAAGGGTCCCCATAAACAAGGTGGGGCAATCTGTGGCTCAGTCCACATATAAACCCAAAAGCTCTTTCTGTGGCCCTTGATTTTTCCATACTCTGCAGTATGTCCAAAAAGGGTTTGGTTTCTTCTTCTTCCTCCTCCACCATCGCTGCTTCTGCTTCCAAGAGTGATAATTTACATTTCCATATGTTGTGTGTATGCAAACACATATACACACCACCACACACTGTTTAACATTAAAAAAATACTCAATGTGCCTATTTTTCTAAATCAAAAGCAGGCTTTTGGAAACAATACACCAAAACAATACACATGCAAATCACTCCTGCATTCCCAGGCTCACACAGTATATATACACCCAATTTTTCCAGGCAAAGCATTCTCTGAAGATGCCAGCCACAGATGCTGGCGAAATGTCAGAAAGAAACTGTGCTAGAACATGGCCACATAGCACAAAAAAACCACAAAAAACTATGGATGCTGGCCATGAAAGCCTTCGACTTTACAGACTTTTGGAAACTTCCCTTTCTTTTGGGGGGTGGGCTTTTCTGTTTTGGCAGTCCATGTGGCCTACAAAAGGTGCCAGGGCAGAATATTGGCCCTCCCAGACCTGCCAGAGATATCTTTCCCTCAAATAGAAGCTTTTCTGGTAGCAGATTGGACATGTATGCCTCCATTTCTGCCAGCTCTTGGCTTTGCCTTTGGTAACTCCGATTCACCAGCTCCAACAGGCATTAGTTACCAATGGATGTCATAAAATCAGTACTAACAAAGGAGTCAATAAACCCGCAGAATATGTTCATCAGAACATCGTATGACTTGTAATAATGAGTTCACAAATGTACATCAGCAAGTCCTCTGACTGTAAATATATTTAGACCTTAAACATCTTGAACTGCCCCTTCCCCGTTCTCATGGATTATATTCTTCAAGATCTCAGTTCATGATCTTGTCCATGGCCCCTTGCTAATGTCACCATCAGTTCCTTTTGAAAAGGGAGCTGCAGAAGAAAACCGTAAGAGCATATTTCCACTACTAGTTCAAAGTGTGTTAAAAAAATTAAGCAACTGCCAAGGTGGATTTTGTGCTTTAAGTCTAATTTTTAAATCAAAATTGGCAGGAACAGTAAATTAATTAATCCTGAATTACAATGGAACTGCTAAGAAAGTACCTGTGACATTCAAATTAATACCAAAAGTGCATCAGATGATTAATGTTACTACAATGAATACAGAAGAAATTAATAAAGATTAGACCAATTATTACAAAGTGTCACCCACTAGAGATAGTTCACTGCAAAATATGATGTACGCTATGAAAAAGGCCGATCTCTTTCCTCCAGAAAAATCATGTTAATAGAATGATAAAGAACTGGTAGAAAATTGTATTACCTAGAAAGTTACTTCTCCAATGATTCAGATACCTACATCTTCAGTTTTAATGTAGTCTTTATGGCTTAACAAGCATGTAGCGCTCTGCACAACCAACTTTTGATTGGCTGCAGAGTGTGGGTAGACAAGGGAATTTGAGTAGCAATTGTATGTACACTTACTAACTTACTTACATACTTGGGAGTAAGCCTGATTGAACTCAATGAACATACAGTCAGGTAAATGGGTCTTGGATTGCACTGTTGGTTCCTTAGTTAAATACAGATCCAAGAATGCAGTTCCACTAGTGCAAACAATAGTAGAACACCTGGTTTTGGAATGTGTACATGTGAGGATTGGGTGGAATCTACTTCAGCTTCCAGTTGTGCAACTCATTGCACAATCCCTTGCAGTGTTTGCATTATTACTCAAAGATTTACATCCTAGCTTCTGTCACATTATCTCAAGACTGCATATAAGACTTAAAAGCACTGAAAATGTAAAACCATTAAAATAATTTAAACAGACTAAAACTATATTTAACAAGTTAAACATGTTCAAATTAGTTGTGTATACTTTGGTTTCTCTTCAGATCATATAAATCTTTCACCTCTTGCTCATCTCCATTACTAAGCCGAAGAGCTAGCATTGTCTAAGAACTACTTTGGTGGTCATGTGATCCTCATGACTGCACTGAATGCTGTTATCTTTCCACTGAAGTGATATCTATTTATCTATTTGTATTTGCATGCTTTGAAACTGCTAGGTTGGCAGAAGCTGGTACTAGTTACTGGAGTTCACCCCATCATGTAGCACTTGGGCTTCAAACTGTCAACCTTTCCAATGTGAAGTCGAACCTTTCCGATCTTCTGATCATCAGAATTGGTGTTTTAACCACTAAGCCATCACATTCCTTGAAATGTTGTACTACTTGCACACACACAAAAAATGCACTCTGCTTTAGCATTTTATAACTTTATGTCATCGACCATAGCATGATTTCTTTTCCCCACAAAAAACCTGGAGTAGCAGAGAACTTACTTAAGTCCATCAGTCAAACCAAAATTTCTTCATCACAACCCATTAATTGTTCACCCATAAATTACAAAAAGCTGAGCACTGTCAAAATGTTCACATCAATTCCATAGCAAAACTGTGTGGCAACTGTAAAACCACATTATCGTCGTCATCACCATCATCATCATCACCATCATCATCATCATCATCATCATCATCATCATCATCATCGTCATCCCACTTCTGCTGAAAAACTTCAAAGGCAGCTTATAAACCAGGGAATGTTCTGTGAGCTTGCAGCTACACAATCGATTTGAATCTCTCTCTATTATCAAGGATGATGAGGAACAGCAGCATGAGCAGACTTCAAGGACACAGCAGGGGACCCTGGGAGTACCATCAAAGGGAAAGGCCATTGCTAAGCCTTGGAGGAGGCGTGTGGTGGTCGTGGGGGACTCCTTGCTGAGAGACACTAAACCAGTAGTTTGTGGGCATGACAAGATGTCTCAGGAGGTATGCTGTCTCCCTGGGGCAAAGATCCATGATGTGACAGACAGGCTGACAAGACTTGTCAAATCTACTGACCCTTTCTTTTGATTCATGTGGGAACCAATGATACTGCAAGGCACAGCCTTCAGAATACCATAAGGGATTATGAGGCTTTGGGTAGGAAGTTGAAAGAGATGGATGCACAGGTTGTCATCTCATCTCTTCTCCCAGTTGAAGGGCATGGTCCAGGAACAGAGAGGAAAATAGCAGAGGTGAATAACTGGCTCCGCAGATGATACCGCCAAAAACGATTTGGATTTTTGGATCATGGTCTGAGGTTCCATGAGAAGGGACTTCTGGCAAGGGATGGGTTGTATCTCACGCCAGTTGGCAGAAACATTTTTGCCAATAGTCTCAAAAATTTGATCAGGAGGGCTTTAAACTGAGTTATGTGGGGGAGGGAGACAGTATTCTGGATGGCAAAAGGGCTGGGGAAAATAGTCAAACTGTTACAGAGGGAACAAGACAAACAGTGAAAGGACCCAAAAGTGGGAGGCAAAAAAACTTGCTCAGGCAGCAAGTAGGGGGGGGCATGGTTTAAGATGTCTCTACACTAATGCACAGAGCATGGGCAATAAGCAAGATGAACTTGAACTCCTAGTACAACAAAGCAAATATGATATAATAGGCATCACTGAAACCTGGTGGGATGAGTCTCATGATTGGAATGTGGAAATACAGGGGTATAACCTTTTTAAGAGAAACAGGCTAAATAGGAAAGGAAGAGGACATTAATCCTGGAAGCCAGGTGGAGATCATCTGGATAAAAATTAAAGGGGAGGGAAACAACAGGGATGTTACTGTGGGAATCTACTACAGAGCCCTAAGTCAGATTGAGGAATTGGATGATATCTTTCTAGAACTGAGAACCACACACTCAGAAAGGAGAGACGTAGTAATGATAGGTGACTTCAACTATCCTGATATTTGCTGGAAGTCAAACTCAGCCAAATCCTCAAGGTCTAGCAAATTCCTCATTTGCCTTGGAGACAATTTCATTGTCCAAAAGGTGGAAGAGGCAACAAGGGGATCAGCTATTTTGGATCTGATCCTAACCAACAGGGATGACCTAGTTGATGGAGTGCAAGTGGTGGGATCCCTAGGTGGAAACTGTTTCTAACCGTCCCCAGAAATGGCACCCTCTGGGACGGAACGGGGATGCAACTGGAATGACTGGTGGCAAAGGCCCCATCCCGTTCCATGCGCACTCACTTTAGAACGCACTGGGTGCATTTTAGGGGCCGTGCGATAAACTCCAGAGTCTGTGAACATCTAGAAAGAAATGTCATAATCACAAAAAGTCAACATGGGTTTCAGAGAAACAAGTCATGCCAGACAAATCTGATCTCTTTTTTTGATAAAATTACCAGCTTAGTAGATGAAGGGAATGCTGTGGATATAGTATATCTTGATTTCATTAAGGCGTTTGACAGGGTTCCCCATGCCATTCTTGCAAACAAGCTACTTAATTGTGGGTTAGACAATGTAACTGTTACATGGATTTGTAATTGGTTGACTGGCTGAACACAAAGGGTGCTCAATAATGGCTTCTTTTCATCCTGGAGAGAAGTGACCAGTGGGGTCCCACAGGGGTTTGTCCTGGGCCCAGTGCCATTCAACATCTTTATTAATGACTTGGATGACAGAATTGGGGACATACTTATCAAATTTGCAGATGACACCAAATTAGGAGGAGTAGCTAATACCCCTGAGGACAGGATCAAACTTCAGAATGACCTTAATAGATTAGAAAGCTGGGCCAAAAGTAACAAAATTAATTTCAACACAGAGAAATGTAAGGTACTGCACTTAGGGTGGAAAAATGAAATGCACAGATATAGGATGGGGGACACCTGGCTGAACGAGACTACATGTGAAAGGGATCTAGGAGTCCAAGTAGACCACAAATTGAACATGAGTACACAGAGCATTGCAACAGCTAACAAGGCCAATGCAATTTTAGGCTGCCTCAATAGATGCATCATGTCTAGATCTAGGGAAGTAATAGTGCCACTGTATTCTGCTTTGGTCAAGCCCCACCTGGAATATTGTGTCCTGTTCTGGGAGCCACAATTTTAAAAGGATGTTGAAAAACTGGAGCGTGTCCAAAGGAGGGTGACTAAAATGGTGAAAGGTCTGGAAAGCATGCACTATGAGGAATGATTTAGGGAACTGGGGATGTTTAGCCTGGAGAAGGTTAAGAGGTGATATGATAGTCCTGTTTAAATACTTGAAGGGATGTCATATTGAAGAAGGAGCAAGCTTGTTTTCTGCTGCTCCAGAGACTAGGACCCGAAGCAATAGAGGCAAGCACCAGGAAAAGTGATTCCACCTCAACATTAGGAGGAACTTCCTGACAGTAAGGGCTGTTCGACAGTGGAACACACTCCCTCAGAGTGTAGTGGAGTCTCCTTCCTTAGAGGTCTTTAAACAGAGGCTGGATGGCCATCTGTCAGGGATGCTTTGGTTTAGATTTCCTGCTTGGTGGGGGGTTCAATTGGATGGCCTTTGCAGTCTCTTTAAACTCTATGATTCCATGGCCCGTTACAGACGGGCCTAAAAGTGCACGCTCCACGCATGCTAGGGTTAGAAAAGGACGTCCTTTCTGGATGCCTCCAACCCTAGGATGCGTGGAGCGCGCACAAAATGACGGCAGCCATTCCACACGGCCGCTGCCATTACTACGTCATGACCACGCCGCCTCTAAATGGGGTGGCACGGTTGTGATGTAGTGGGGCCGTGCGAGGGCGCCTAGTGCGCCCTTTCCGCGGCCCCGGAAGGAGCTCTGTTTCGGAGCTCCTTCAAGGTTTGCGTCGCTGGGCGCAGCCCTTAGATGGCTGCGCCCAGCAATGCAGAGGAGAAAGGGGCCAAGCAGCCCCTTTCTCCTCCTCCCCGCCGCCGCGGGGTGTCCTTACGGCTTGAAGCCCCAAGGACACCCCTTTCCAGGCCTCGGGGAAGGGGCCTTTTGCCGCTTCCCCGTGGCCTGGAAAGCGGCGGATCGGGGCCTCGGTGGCTGCCGCTCTGGCCACTGAGGCCCCGATCTGGTGGGGAAAGGGGCAGGTGCAGGCTGCCGCTTTTCGGTGGTCTGTAATGCACCCATGATTCTTTGATCTCTCCAAAAGTCTTTTGGGTTCATCTTTTTATAAATAATAATAATAATAATAATAATAATAATAATAATAATAATAATAATTTTATTTCTATCCTGCTTTTTGCCAGGCAATCAAAGCGGCGTACAACAAGTTAAAATGCATCCATATATACATAGTGCCCCCCCTTGTATATGGTAGATATACACAAATGTCTTCTTTCTATGTGGCCGCACTTACATGGCATCAAAGAAATGGAAACTTACAACAATTATAAGAATCTTATCTATGCCTATCATCTAATGTGGTTTTAGCTAGCAAGCTGTTCCATTGGTTATAGAAACCACAGAAACTTTTATCTAGGTCACCTGTCTGCTATTTACTTATCTAGGTCAGGTCTTGACCTACTTATCTATCAAGCTGCTTGGCTGAATAATATAAATCTTCATTTTTCCCTTATCATATATATATAGTTTTATCTTTTTAAAATGTGTTTTATTCTTTTGATAACTATCTGTTTTAATATTGTAATAATTTAATTCCTATTTAATGTACTTTTCCCTATGTTTTTAATTGTACTGTTTTTTTAATGTTGTGAAGCCGCTCTGAGTCCTAGTTCTGGGAAAAGAGCAGCATACAAATACAAATACAAATAAATAAATAAATAAATAAATGGACTGTGGGATACCAGACTTAGCAGCAGGAAAGGCAAAATAATAACAATAACAATAGATTCATAGATGTAGGTGTTCTAGGTGATCACAAGATGAACATGAGTCAGCAATCTAAAGAGATTCGTGTAACGTTTCTCCACCACTTCACAATTCTTTCCTTCTTTGTGACTCAACACACCTGTGGGTTTTTAAAGGTCAGTAGCATGGATGGATGTTAAATCACAGGCCAAGTGGATAGTTAAACAAGAATAAATGAGGCTGCCCGCCTCGGCGGGCCGGCCCGGTTGCTGCCAGAGGACGTCCCCGCGGTGGAAGCAGGATCCTCCTGGCGAGCAGCCCCCAGCAGCCTCGGCGCGGGGCTGCTCGAGCTGTGATTGGCTCTGGGAGGGACCTTGGGCGGGACTTCTGCCCATGCTGCTGGGACTATAGGTCCCAGCAGACATCGCGGGAGGAAGGGCCCTCCGTTTGGGCGGCATCATTGGTTGGCACCGCCTGTGATTGGGGAAAGGGCCGGGAGGCGGGCCTTGCAGCCTTTTCCAGGCCTCCCATTGGTTGGTGGGCCTATAAAAGGCCCACAAGGCACCAGGGCAGGTGCCATTGCTGAAGAGCTCACTCACCCACCCAGCCTCCCTATGTGGGTTGGAATATTGTCACAACTTTGTGGGGTGGTTGCATAGGTCTTGGATCTGGTGGGCGTGGTTTCCAGGGCTGCGTAGCACTGGATCGGGAGTCCATCTGGACACGGGGGGTGCTGCGAGCAAGGCGGTGTTGCCATTGCGGGGGCATCATCAACACAGCGTCCCCCGGTGGCAAGGGATAGTTATGCGTTGAAGCACATCTGCGGAGATGTGATCAATCGCTTGGGTGACCATTGGAACAGGAGCGTAAAGGAAAATCCCTTGCCATCCCAAAGCTTGGCCGTGACCAAGCACTGTGGTTCATCCACTCAGCACTGGGCTGATGGATGACAGATCCAGACCTCATGCATTGGAGCCAACCCTACCTTATGAGTTTGCTATACCTTTTGTTATGCTAATACAGTTGTGGTCTTTCCTCCAGTATGTGCTGTTCTCTATTTGTCTGCGGTGGCATCCCTCTTAGGCAAAAGTTTATTTTAACACAGAATAGGCAAAGGTAACTTTGACATGAAGTTGTTACTATGTCTTCTTTTGTTACATATATACAGGTCTGGTTTTAACTCTCTAATAATACCTCAGCCACACCAGCTATACTATCACTCAAGAAATTATATAACCCAAACCCCTCTTTCTGAGTCTGGCTACACTGAGTCTCTCCTCTCTAGACTCTCCAGAACTAATACTGTCCCTCTCTGGACTAACAGACCCTTCCTTGGTCTATTATCAAAATACTGTTCCCTCAGTCTCTGATCCTAACTATCTCCCCACTGAACTCCAGCTTCATCCCTTAGGATTCCAAACCCTAACTGACTCAACTCAAGTGCCAAGCAGAATATGTAAACTCCTCAGGCAGCACCTGTTTGGCTACTGGATCTCTGGCTTCTGATTGGCTGGTTTGTAAGTCAGTTCGTCACACACCTCCCCCTTTTAATAGGTTCGTTGACACACATAACCAAACGGTTATATGGGCCAAGGAACTCTCAGTTATAAATTATACTTACCCATTATATATACCATTATACAAACAACAGGTAATATATCTGATATATTTTACATATATGTTTTATCAATAACCATTCCCAACTTAAGTATCTTCAGGATTTTTCTGTATGTTTCCCTTTTAAACCTATGTCTAATATTAATTCTATCTGTTATAACAACTTATCATACTTTCCTTATAAGGTTAGCATACTATAACCATAAACCAGATCACTTGTTCAGTTTTAACACTTTAATAACACTTCAATAACCTTTTCCCCCAACTTTAGATCCTTTGTATGTTCCATTTAAATGTCTTTATCAAACATATTCAGTCTTCTAACTCTCTCTCTTACTGGTTTCAAGATTGATGGATCATTATCTCCATCCACTTTTCCCCATTCCCAGTATGGTTTTGAAAATATTTCGTTTTCCATTATACTATTAGCAAACAACAATACATGGGTTTTCCAGTCTATCAACTCAATTATATCATTGTCCTTTTCAGGAGTTTTTTCTTTATCAGTTCTTGTCATCGACAACATGTTTCTTTTTATTGGCTGTGGACTTAACACCTCATCTGGTAAAAAGTATTTGTTTCTTCCTGTTGTCTGCAGAAGTAAAACTTCATCTCCCAGCAGGAACTCTCTGACTCGAGCCTTTTTATCATACCACGACTTCTGTCGATCTTGAGCCATCTTTAAGTTTTCCCTGGCACTTTGTAATGCTTGATTTAGGGACGTCATCAAGTTTTGGATATAGGATACCACATCTTCTGGCTCCCTTTTGACTGTATTTTCGCACTCGTGTCTAAGAAGGTCTAAAAGTCCTTTTACCTTGCATCCAAACATTGGCTCGAATGGGCTAAATCCTAAGCTTTCTTGTGGAACTTCACAATAGGCAAATAATAAATGTTGTATCTTGAGGTCCCAGTCTTGTGGGTTTTCTGTGGTATATGCTTTAATCATGTTGACCAGTGTCCCATTAAATTTTTCTACTAATCCATTCCCTTGTGGGTGATAAGCTGATGTGGTCAAATGTTTAACCCCACAGACCTCCCATAGTTTTTGTATCAACTTGGAAGTAAAAGAACTTCCCAAATCTGAGATGATCTCACTAGGAAATCCTAGTCTACAAAAAATGTCTATTAAAACGTTGGCCACTGTTAGGGTCTCCATATTTCTCAGAGCCACTGCCTCTGGATATCTTGTAGCATAGTCTATCAGCATCAGAATTTATCTCTTTCCTCTCTGAATTGCCTGGGGTAATGGACCCACAATGTCTATGCCTATCCGATGGAAAGGCTGTGAAATTATCGGTAAAGGGCACAGCTTTGCTTTGGTCTTATCATTGGTCTTGCCGATTCTTTGACAATTATCACAAGATTTAATATACTGGATAATTCTCTCTGCCTGAGAATTCTAAATACCCCTCCTTAAAACTGCAAATCCCAGAATGCAACAGGAGGCAGCTAGAGCAGTTAAAGTGGAATAGTAGCACTATAAGAGTATAGTGTGATAAACACCTAGGTCATTTCCAATTAGGCAGGGAAATGGAGTGTCATCCCATACTGCGAATTTCCACTGCAAGTTATGTCCCCTGAACGAAATATTTACTTTGCTTACTGGTGCCTTAAAGGCAGGACCTCCTAACCCCTTCAAGATAATTTCTTCTTCTGGGCACCAATCTTGAGGTTGTACTAAGTGTGACTTAACTATACACACCTCAGCCCCTGAGTCACGAAAGCCCTACACCCAGTTCTTATTTATTTGTATCAATTCTCTATGTTCCTCTGGTTCTAACTCTTGAGGTAAATTTGTTACGAATAAGCAGGGTTTTGGAGACATATTCCTACTAGCATCCGTTACTGTTCCAACTGTTGTTTCTATGGCAACTGCCGCCTCAGGTTGATCTCTGTGGCAACATTCCTTTATGTCAGGCCCAACTGATTTTATACAATAAGCTGATTTTATTTTGGATCTGGAGTCTTCATTGAATATTGCTGGACAATTATATCTTAGGTGACCTAATTTTCCACACTCATAACATCTTTTTGGATTGAAGCTGGATGATTCCTTCGACCAACTGTCTTTTTTATAAGCCTCAGGGTCATTTACTCTCATTGCTCCCCTTTTCCTCTCAACTTCAGGGGTTTTCTTTTGTTGCCACGTCTGAAAATCTTTCCCCTGGTTATTTCTCTCTTTTGAGACATACCAATTTTTGGGATTTCTTTGTTCCTTTTCTGCCAACTTCCCCTCTGTCCTTGGCAATTTTCTATCATCCCCTCTGATTAAGGCCAATGTATCTATTATCTTGGCCACCTCAGATACAGTTTTAGGTTGTCGGTCCTGAACCAACCACCTATATTCCTGGGGAATGACGTTATAGAACTGTTCCAAGCCTATCAGACTTTGTAATTCATCTTTGGTCATTATTTTAGATCCCTCAATCCAACTTTTTAACAAATAATCCAATCTACATCCTAGCTGGGTATATGTTTCATTGCCTTTTCTCTTAATTGTCCAAAACTCTCTTCTGTGGTGTTTGGCCGTTAGTCCAAATCTCTGTTTTACCATATCTTTGAACAAATTGTAATTTTGGGCTTCATCTGCCCTCATTTCAGCATAAATTTCTGTCAGAACACCACTAATTTGTGACCTCACATAGCTCATCCTTTCTTCTTCTTTTATGTTTAATTCTTCACAAGTTCTCTCAAAGTTAGTAAAGAAGGACTCAATATTGTCCCCTTTATAATATTGTGGAAACTGTTTCATGTCAATTTGAGGTATTCTGTTTACCTCAGCCATCATCCTAGTTTGAGGGATTCCCTGTTCTAAACTCCTCATCCGAAACTGATGATCCATCTCAGCTTGTCTTGCCATAAGTCTTTCTAACTCAATCTCTTTTTCCCTTTCAATTTTGGCCTTTTCAATTTCTATTCTGGCCATTTCCATTCATCCGTTTATTTTCCAAACCTCTACTCTCCTGAGGTTCAGAAATTATGGTGTCAACACTAGCCACCATTTCTTCTCCAACTTCTTCCTCCACCATTTCTGGCCCTGCTGGAGGTTTAACTTTCTTAGGAGGCATTGTGGATAGTATTTTCTTACAATTACTTCAAACTTTTACCTCAGGAAATACTCTTATTCTACTCTGCCTCAATTGAGTCAAAAGAATCCACTTGGATTTAAAGTCAGACTAGTGATTTCCTACATTACCACAAATTTTTACCGCAAGAATCACATCTATTTGACCGAGTCTCAACTATGTATAGAGGCTCCACTTGTCCCTCAATTCAAACTAGTGATTCCTTACATTTACCACTGACGTTTATCTCAGGAATCACAAAGTGTGCTTTTTCCTTCCTACTAGTCTCCTACCGCTTCCAGTACGTTTACCTCAGAGACTAGTCTTATCTAGGGTTGTCAGTTTTCAAGGGATCTCCTACAAATTACTGTATCCTTTTTGTTTTTACCTCAGAGATCACTCCTCTGAACCTAACACCTAGATTTTAAACTGTAGGTTTTCCTGTCTTTCAGTTTAAACCTACTATCGGGTATCTGGTATTTCCACTCAGACCCCTTAACTTCAGCCTACCTTCAGCTACCGGATTTTTCGGATCCCGGCGCTGCACACCAAATTATGTAACATTTCTTCACCACCTCACAATTCTTTCCTTCTTTGTGACCCAACACACCTGTGGATTTTTAAAGGTCAGTAGCGTGGATGGATGTTAAATCACAGGCCAAATGGATAGTTAAACAAGAATAAAAGTTTATTTTAACACAGAATAGGCAAAGGTAACTTTGACATGAAGTTGTTACTATGTCTTTTTTGGTTGCATATATACAATTCTGGTTTTAACTTTCTATCTAATAATAACTCAGCTGCACAGGCTATACTATCACTCAAGAAATTATGTAACCCAAACCCCTCTTTCTGAGTCTGGCTACACTGAGTCTCTCTTCTCTAGACTCTCCAGAACTAATACTGTCCCTCTCTGGACTAACAGACCCTTCCTTGGTCTATTATCAAAATACTGTTCCCTCAGTCTCTGATCCTAACTATCTTCCCCACTGAACTCCAGCTTCATCCCTTAGGATTTCAAACCCTAACTGACTCATCCCAAGTGCCAAGCGGAATCTTCAAACTCCTCAGCCAGCACCTGATTGGCTAGTGGATCTCTGGCTTCTGATTGGCTGGTTTGTAAGTCAGTTCGTCACAATTAGCACACCTGCTTTTATGGTATAAATAAGGAACTGAAAGCAGATAGCCAAGCAGCAAACAGAGAGGAGACAAGCCCCACATGCTCTTAGCTGGTCACCAGTTTATTCAGTGTTTATTCAGTGTTTAAAAAGCCCAGCACATTTCAGCCACACTAGGCCTTCTTTGGAGGCTGAAAACAAATATAAATACACTTAAAATAGATATTTAAAAAGATGGGACAACAGTCTTTAAATTATGATCAAACTTATTCTTATAAATCTTATCAAAGTTATACATACCTTTTAAGATAAATACTTTCCAAAAAGTGTTGGGCTTTTTAAACACGGAATAAACAGTTGACCATCTTAGAGCAAGTGGAGCTTGTCTCCTCTCTGTTTTGCTGATGGCATGTAAATGCACAGGGACAGATTCGATCGCACAGCTCTGTCCCCGGGCAGTACTTGTCCTGTACCCAGCCTGGTCTTCTCCCGGACCTTTTAAAGAACAGGAAAATGATATATAGTGTGTGTGTGTGTGTGTGTGTGTGTGTGAGTGAGACAGAGGGAGACAGAGAGATGTATTCAAATGTTATATGTCTTATGTTGTTTTATATAGTATGTTTTGTCTGTCATAGTATGATTATCCTATTTTATGCATTGCATTTTGTTTGTTTATATATGTAGCTGTAGATGATGAAAAAGTGAGAACAAAGGAATAGTCTCATACCACCTATGAATGAGAGGGCACATTATAATTTGTGATAGCAATGGCAGAGACATACATTTGTCTGCCACTTTCATATCCTTAAGCAGGTAAACCACAAAGCTTCTTTTTTCAAAAGGTGGGAAATGGCTTGATTTCCAACTCAAATGGGAAATCAGTGAAACCATGTAGGCCGTAATTTTGAACTTAATACTGCTTCTTTCACAATATGAATGTGAGACCATTAATGATACAGTTTGAGTGGAGATACCTGGAACATCATCTAGGACAGTGGTTCCCAGCCTTTTTAAAGCCCCAAACCCCAAAGAAATGTTTTAGTTAATGTTCACACACCCTGCAAAATTAATATCACATTTGACAATGAAGAAGTCTAATTTCTCATTTTAAAACTGGAAATTGAACTATATACAGTACTACTGGTGAACAAACTGAACTTAACAAATAAGTTTTTAACTCAGAGGCTGTACAGGCTGCCCCTAAGGGGCGGCCTGCTCCTGCCTCTCTGTACTGGATTGGGGCCGCAGCAACCGCATACCATGGCCCCAATCTCACTTTTCTGTGGCACAAAAAGAAGCTGTCAAAATCGGCTCCTTTTTGCACTCCAGAAAGGACACCTTTGCTGCCAGCACCATAGCTTTTCGGCACTCCTTTGATACTGTGTCGTCTAGATGCAGCGCCAGAGAAGTGTCATGATGCCACATACCGTGTAGTGCGGTGTGTGCCATTACACCAGTCTGTGGGCGGAGTTGGGTGTGCATCCTATGGACACCACACCCCAACTCCGCCCCCAGGCTGGCCTTAATGGCCAGTCTGTACAGCCCCTCAATGCATTAAAGGCATATCTAAACTGAGAAATTAGATTGTAATTTATTAAGAAAAAAATTATAAACAAACATGCTTTATAAAATTCTCTCCTTTTCATTAAATAAACAACTACACTGTTATCTATGCAACACAACCACCTATTACCACTTCTCAAGGTACACTGGGAACTGATCTGTTACTCATCATTCAAAGACACAAACTACTCCTGTCACCAACCGAAATTTCATCTTGTGTTCCCTGGGACAGCCCCAGTTGGGAACCCCTGACCTAGGAGGATGGTGCTTTTATGTTGCAACTTGAGAATGTGTATATTATACTCGGAGGAATTCAACCAATGACCTTTAATCTTGACCTTGGCCCATCCTGGCCTTTGTAGTCTCTTCCAACTCTATGATTCTATGATTGGGGGATCTTTTTAAAGATGACTGTATTACACACCCATGTATACAATGAAACTTTAAAGGATTAGAAGGCTCTGGTGAATTTTCTCTCTTATATACCTGTTGACCTTTTCTGGAGACTGTTCTTGCTGAGCAGTTGAGGCTGAGGACACAGAGCATGTTGTATTCCATGTCATGTCAGTCATTATTCTCTTTTTGACATTACTTGTGTTCTTAAGTCGATGCATTCTTAATTAATGAGGCATTTGTTCTCAATCAAGAAACCATTTAAAACACACTTTTAATTTTAATGAGTTTTCTGTGATTAATTATTTCCACATGACTTATTCATATTTTAGAACATTTCATAATTTACATTTTTCTCTCTCATGAGCAGCATTAAACTTTCTAAAGATTGAGAGTGGCATTGACTCAGTATTGACTCAAGTATGTATTTCTAGAGTAGATACTGAATTTCCTAATGTAAGTTGCCATATTTCCAAGGATCCTAGATGTTTTCTCTTAAGTTATAAATGTGGAATATATGCAGTATTATGCATTAAAATGTGGCCATTCATACAAGAATATTTAAAACTATATATCTCCCTTGCTAATCCACCATATTGTAGCTAAAATACTTGCTTTTGTGGTTATGAAATTTCCATAGATCCTTTTTATACAATATTAGTAGATTCTTTTTATACACTATTGCCAAAATCCGACCATTTCTCTCTGCCTCTACTGCCAAGATTCTAGTCCATGCTCCAGTGGTATCACGACTTGATTTCTGTAACATCCTTCTGGCAGAGCTCCCTCTTTCTCACCTCCATCCTTTAATTTCTGTCCACCATTCAGCTGCATGCATTATTACATCCGCCCACTGCTCCGACCATATCTCTCCTTTGTTGTCTTCCCTTCACTGGCTCCCCCTCCCTTTCCGTATTCAGTATAAGCTTCTGTTGATGACTTTTAAAGCCCTGCATGGGCTGGCCCCTCCTTATTTATCAGACCTTCTTTCTCCTCATCTTCCCACTCATGCCCTCCGTTCTAGTAGTCAAGGTCTGCTGACTCAGCCCAGGTTTTTCACTGCCCCATCCCGGATTCATCCCTTTTCACTTGCTGCCCCTCACTCCTGGAATCTCCTTCCCCCACGAACATGGGTCATCACTTCTTTAAACAGTTTCAAAACTGAGTTGAAGACCATCCTGTTCAGGGAAGCATTCCCAGGCATTGCGTGACTATTATTTGCTATTTGACATTTTTAATGTGTTGCCTGTTTTATTGAACCTTTTCCTGTATTGTTATGTATTATTTATATGTATTATGCTGTTATTTCTTAGATTGTATGCCATGGGCAGGTTTACTCTTATCTATTTTATTGTTTGTATGTACAACGCTGTGCAAATCTACAGTTATATAAATAAAGCATTATTATTATTATTATTATTATTATTATTACTTCTTCATTCATCCCAGCCCTCAGTTCAGTGTAGGTTTTGACCAATGCCCAATCAAAATATTTTATATGGGAAGGTCTACAATGCCACATGAGCAAGATTTAACTTTCAGTTAATTGACTTTGGTCTAAAACACACTGCAGAAATCATCCAGTTTGAGACCGCTTTAAATTCCCTGGCTCAGTGCTAGGGAATCCTGGGAATTTTAGTTTTTTTGTAGCACCAGAGCTATCTGACAGAGAAGGCTAAATGTCTTACAAAACTAACGTTCCCAAGAATTCCCTAGCATTGAGCCAGGGCAGTTAAAGCAGTCTCAAACTGGGTTATTTCTTTTATCAAACTCTAATTGAAAAAGCTCAGATATTTGCATTTCCTACATGCTGACTGGTGGGAGAAAGAAGTGTATGTCCCTTTCAGCAGTCCTAATGAGAACAAATGCACTTCCTAGTTGATAGATAAAGAAAATTTATCTTAATCCAAATAGCAAAACAGTACAGCATCCAAGTGTTAAAATGAAAATATAAACATGGATGGTTTCAGTGGAGATGAAAAAACAAAGGACACCAAGACAAATGTATAGAATCTCTGAACTAAAATAGCATCCTCTACAAAAGGAGGGCTTTAGATGTGAGGCCCCTTTCAGACTACACAGTTATAGCACTATAATTCTACTTTAACTGCCAATGTTTCTTATGAAATCATGGGAATTGTAATCTGATGACACATGAAAGCTCTCAAGCTGCAAATTCTAAATACCCTTCCATAGACAGCGAACCCCAGAATTCCACAGGATTCATCCAGGACAGTAAAAGTGAATCACACTGCTATGACAGTGTAGTGTGTAATATGGCACAGTACCTACAGACATCATTGACTATGAACTAATCACATCTTTTCAAATAAACATTTCATTCTGCTGTTACTTATTTGTATTTATCAAGACTTTTGGCTCTGTGTTTTTGCTTTTGCTGATTCTTTTAATTTGTTTCAGCCATGTTTTAGAGACTGGCTATTGTTCTGTTTTGTAAGTGATTTTAAGTAACTTTCTCTTTTGGAAAAGCAGGTTTTTATATTTTCTTGAATTCATCAAATTATAATCATAATCATAATTGTAGTCATTCATTTTTAGTTCAAAGTCTAATTTTACCCATAAATAATTAGGTGGCTTTAGGCAAGCTACTAACTCATACTTTCACTGCTTCCTGCTGCCAGCTGCAACACAGACATGCTGACCTTGACTTACCTTGCTGTGCTGTTATAAGATTACTGAGATAATGCATGTGAGGCACCTCTCTAGAACACTATATAAATGATAAACTGTGTGAATTTCCAAACTGAGAACATGGGGGAAATGAACACTCAACAGTGTGGAAATTGCAAACCCAGTGAACCAAACCTCAACTTAGGGGTGCCCTGAGGTAGCAACCATCTTCAGATACCATGCTTTACTACCTGAGGAAAAAGATGAAAAGGCACATCACTCTCCATTCAATATAAATAAAGCTACTGGACTGGCAGGTGTATCTTATCCCAACACTAGTTTTCCAACATACCTGTGGTTGTCAGATGTTTCAGCAAAAATGAAGTAAAAAT
The DNA here is from genome assembly GCF_019175285.1 of Sceloporus undulatus. Lineage (NCBI taxonomy): Eukaryota > Metazoa > Chordata > Lepidosauria > Squamata > Phrynosomatidae > Sceloporus > Sceloporus undulatus. The sequence goes on along the minus strand of NC_056524.1, from coordinate 57,167,515 downwards.
GGCAATACCACTTGTCCACCTGTGCCATATTTAAAGTAACAAGTACCACACCTTTGCAAGAGCCAGCATGGTATAGTTGTTTGAGCATTGGACTAGAACTCTAAGGGATTAGGGTTTGAATTCTCACTCAGTCATGTGTCACTGGGTGAAGAAATCTCACTCTCTGAGCCTAAGAAGAATCTTAGGTGCTTTACAGACCGCCCTAAAGCGGGCAGTCTGCCGCCGCCGCCATTAGCTGCAGCGGGAAGCCCCAGTGGCCAGATCGCGAGGCTTCCGGATGCAGTGAAAAAGGAGCGCCGAAATGGCGCGCCTTTTTGGCCCCTGGAAGTGGCGCCATGAAGTGCGAAGCGCGCACTCGCGGCATCACTTCCGGTGCACCACATCTGGACACTGTGCGTCCAAGACGTAAAAATGGCAGCGCCCATGTGGATGGGCGCTGCCATTTAGGATGCGCTCCGCGCGTGTTGGGAACAGGGCTGGTTAGGAAGGGGCAACCCTTCCTAACACTAGGACGCCCCTTCCTAACCCTAGGACGTGCGGAGTGCATCCTAAATGGCGGTCTGTAACCCGCCATAGAATCATAGAGTTGGAAGAGACCACAAGAGCCATGGTTTAAAGAGTCTGGTTTAAAGCATCCAGATCTTATCAGAAGGTTTTTGCTGCTGAATTTGCCACCCAAATACAACCTGGGTCCATCCCCACTTCCAGGTGTGCTCCGTGTGGCTCTTTTTGGGAGTTTTCTGACTTAATTGCAGTGGAGCACTCCTGGAGGCAGGGATGGATCTAGGCTGTATTTGGGTGGAAAATTTGCCTGATAAGATCAAGATGCCACCCAAATTAAGTTTTAAATGGATAGAGGTGAGCCGGTTTTAACAGCCAAGTGATAAGCTTCTTACTGTATAACACAGTAACACAAAGTCATTTATGCAGTTTATGTTTGGTACCAACTGACAATCATTATTTTATGATTAAATAATGTTTTCCCTATTGTTTCCCCTTTATTGGTCCAGCTCTCATTTGGGTCTTTTTTTATCATACATTTCAATATTTTAATATTTCACTACCACAAAATTGAATGCTTTTATGTCCACCCTATGAAAGTATTGTGGGGAACTCTGTATGTCTGAAGACAGTCCTTTCTCTAGTCTTTCCAGTACTTTAAGGTGTAGCATTCAATTTATGTGCAGATATTTATATGTTATACTAACAGATGGTAAGTAGCCATGCATAAACAGATGCCTCTTTCACAGTATAGGTGAAAGTACAGTATAGGTTGCCATCTCATTGTCAGTATGCTGAACAAGGCATCCATTTGTATGGTGTGCATAATGGTTTTTGATAAGAAATGGTTGCATTAACATCTCAGATCAGCTGACTTGAAAATATCTCAGATATTATTCTTTACATTTGAAATCAGCGCCTATGACATGGTAGAAAAGTATTTTTGACGAAAAAGCATTTCAGAGCCGGAGACTATTGTGGGTCAGTGGCCCAATGTAAACTCATGGGGGCGGGTTATAGACCGCCGCTTTGAGGCAGTCTGCCGCCGCCGCTGTTTGCTCCGTAAGGGAGCCGTCGCAGCCACACCGCGTGGCTCCCTTACGGAGAAAAAAGAAGCTCCAAAATGGAGCTTCTTTCTGCGGCGCCCTAATGATGTCGCGAGGCGCCGCTGGCACACTCGCGACGTCATTAGCACCGCGACACATTCGGACGCACAGCGTCCGATACGTAAAGATGGCGCCGGCCATGTGGAACGGCCGGCGCCATATTGTACAGACAGAGTCCGTATTAGAGACAGGGGCATCTAGAAGAGACGCCCCTTTTTAAAAATGGGACGTCCTGCGGACGTCCCAAGTGGTGGTCTATAACCCGCCATAGTTTTCTTTTGTAGCTTTTATTTCTGTGAACATCTGCTACCCTGAAACATGGTTGTGATGACAGGGTTGCAAGTGTGGATATCTATGGATAATCTATGAACAACAAATAACAAACTTCATTTCTATCCTCTGCCCAAAAGCTCTCATTAGAATTTAAAACATCTAGTAACTTATGGAAGCCATAGTATCTAGCACAGACTCATTCTATGTTTATCTGCTACAATTAAGTGACTTAAAAGAGTCCCTGAAACCACATAGCCTTGCAGGAAACACAAGCATGGAGGAATGAAAATTGCTCATAACGTTTAAGTGTTAAAATACATTGTTTATCTTTGAAAAACACAAAGAGTTCATCAATGCAAGTGTCGATGTTTAACCAGTAGAGTTGGTTTTCAGGAGACATTTCTTTTCCAGAGTTCAAAATACAGAAAAAAAACCCAAATTTCAAAAGCCATTGCTGAATGATGTGATAACAGATCAAAGGGCTTTCCTTTATTGCAATATTTTCATCCTTGTGGAATAGAATCACGTTGGACTTTGCCTTTTGTTTGAAATCTTTACCTTTTAATAAGTGAACTTTTGAAATTACTTCAGCGAACAAAGGTTCCTCTTTTACAGTTAAACTTTTAACCCTTGTGGTTGAACTGGTGTAGGCCAAAGGAGAACGCCACCGTGTTTTCACTGAACTTTTTACCCTTTGGAAAAAAAGGGACAAGTTTAAAGTTCATTTAGTGAGCAAGAGGTCTCTGGTGGGTATTTCTGGTATTATTAACTTCCTGACCTCAGATAATTAAAAGGGAACAGTGAAGGCACTATAGACTTTGACTCAACTTTGAACTTTTAACCTTTCTTGCAAAACTATTTTGTGTACAAGTAGCATATATGCTCAGCCCATTTATTATTAACTTTCCTCCACCCTTGGATGCAAAATAATGTCAGTAAAAATCTTTTCCGTGTCAGTCCAAATGGCACTGTATTATTTTAATTCCAAAGGTTTAGTTTTTATCTGAATAAACAACAAACAACAATAATTTCCAGTCCAAGGCCTATCACAGGCATTTGGTGTTGTTTATTGAATGTCAAGGACTATTGCTCTGTGACAGGAGCAAATTACCATACTTATGACAAATGGTTGTGGATTTCTTCTACATGAAAATCACCTTAGGGAGTGGAAGTTTGGAAGCAGTGTGAATATTGTATAGTAAGGTAAAACAAACTTAACTCACTATCCTTTCTCCACAAACTAACTCCAGCTGCTTTTTTTTCCCTACAAGGAGAAAAGTATAGGGATCCATAGCAGGTGGAAAAAAAGGATGAGGGGAGATATTCAGAGATGGCAAATAGCAAGATGGAAAAGATCTTTCTACTATCTCACAGGGCTTTCAAAAAGCAAAATGGGAAAAATTTACTTGGCCCATTCTTGGTTGCTCACCTACTTACAAATTGACATAAGAAAAACATAAGAAGAGCCATGCCAGATCAGACCAAAGCCCTATCTTGTTCCCAGAGGGACCAAGTGAGTATGGGAAGTCCAGAACAGTACAGGCAGCAATCTGTATCAATGGATTCTATATCCATGGAATCAACCATCCATGGCTTGAAAATATTGGAGTGGGGGGAAATCCCCAAGGCAAACAATGAGTCTGCCATTTTATATAAGGGGTACCATTTTCCTATGCTGTTGTTTAAAATGAGACTTGAGCATTATTAAATTTTGGTATCCATAGGGGTTTCTGGAACCAACCTCAAATGGATACCCAATGATCTGTGTATTCTCTAGCTCATGTTCCTTAGCAACTACTTATCTCTGGTCTCTTGGGAACTGGAGGGAGATTAGAGATGATAGAAAGAGAAAAAAAATGTGATTTGGCTATATCTGTCATTCATGGGTTACATGGGTTCAAGATATTGTTATACTGTGGTCTAGCCTAGGTTTGTCTCTTAATTTTGTTCAAAATTGTATTGCTCCTCAATTGTGCCCCTGAATGTATTAGGCTCTCCCTTATGAGGAAAAAGTGGCAGATTAATTCCTGCATCGAGCAAAGGAGTTGGACCTGGTATCCATAGGGTCCCTTCCAACTCTATATTTTATGACATTATGACTAACCTTTGAATCACTACCATTTATGAATATCCACAATTAGCCTGCATTAATAGGAACATAGTTTCCAAGTTCAGGGAAATACTTATCCCACTATATTCTGCACTGCTTAGACCTCATCTAGACTACTGTGTTCAGTTCAGGCAGCCTCATTTTAAGAAGGATGTAGACAAAGTGGGGCAGGTTCAGAGAAAGGCAACAATCAGTATAAGAGGTATAGATTACAAAGATTGAAGGAGCTGGACACAGTCATCTTGGTGAAGAGAAGATTAGGGGATGACATGATTGGCCTCTTTAAATACCTCAAGGATTGTTACAGAGATCAGGGGATAGGTCTGTTGTCTGCTGCTCTAGAGGGTAGGACCAGGTCCAAGGGCATTAAATTAAAGGAGAATAGACTGAACATTAGAAAGAACTTCTTGACAGTAAGAGCAGTTTGGCCTAGAGAGGTGTGGGGTTTCATTCTCTGAACATCTTTAGAAAGGAGTTACCAGCTGCGGAGGTTTAAACTGGTCATCCTGCATTGAACAGGGAGTTGGACTTGATGGCCCATGAGGATCCTTCCAACTCTATGATCTACAATTTTATATTGTAAGTCTGTGTGTGTATAGTAAAGGGCAGGATATAAATAAAATGAATGAATGAATGAACCAATTGAAAGATAACGAAAAGAAAAAGAATTAAATTTGACTTAAAAATAAAGAGGTGATAAGAACATAAGAACACAATGCTGGATCAGACCAAACTTATACGTTGCAAGCCCTTGTAATTTGGGCTAATACACATCCTGGAGATCAAAATAAACTGGACCAAAGTGAGAGTGCCCAAGTAGGCATATTTATGGAGGAACTGTGTCTTGACACAGTTGAGCAGATTTTCTAGGAATCCCAGAAACAATGGGATTCCCAGCTGTTTGATAGTTTTAACTTCAGAGTTACAAAATGAATATTTTTTGGTTGCTGGCAGTGACATTGATTTAATCAAGAAGTGATAAAATCAGAACAACCCCAGAGAGTTTGGGACAGGATGTGGTTTTGGGAAATACAATGGAGGCTAGCAGGGAGACTGGCTTACTGCTTTAGGCTGACAGACCTCTTTTGTCTTTGACCTTAAAGAGTAAATGCACTTGGCAGAGGGTTGGGAAGAAGCAATACTTAACACCCATTAAGTTACATGGGTCCTTTCCATATGCCCTCAGGTCTTATGTGACCACTCATGAGACATTCACTTAAGTGTCATCATGACCTTTCCAGGATCAGGCTGTTGGCCTGTATGTAACTGCTATTATAGCAAAATATAACAAAATTTGTACCCCCAAATAATGCAGGGTATGCAGGGTGTACTAACAGCCTGCCTGCCTGCCTGCCTGCCTACCTACCTACCTACCTATCTATCTATCTATCTATCTATCTATCTATCTATCTATCTATCCATCTATCTATCCTCTCCTTCCTATCAATCATCTTTTCTTTTCGGTAACAAACCCTGAACTGCACAGGAGCAATAGCCAGCGTTAAGTAATGTAACACTGACTAAGGTTGATGTTGATGTTGCCCTCATCTGAAGTCACTGCTGTAGAAGAAAAGCTATTATTAAAGGAAAGCAAAGGGCATTTGACATAATCAGGTCAGCCAGAGGTGCATAAACAAGAGGCCAAAGAAGACACAGAAATGTGTCTTTCAGTTCTATACCTGCAAGACATGAACTGCAAAGCTTTTATTCACACCTGCTTTCATGGCATTTCTCTCTCCCTCTGCTCTCTCCCCCCTTCTCCAGCCCCTTTCATATTTTATCTGCCAGGCAATTTTACTCCTTGCAACCTGACATACAAAAGGACATTTCAAAACAAATACCTAATTCTTAAGCAAACTTTCTCTTTATCCCTAGATTTTAAAGCACATCTTCAGAACAGGCAGATTTCTTTAGCTAGCTTCTTAATGGCTAGGTGCCTTCCTATTGTGTTCTGCCTGCCAGAGAGAAAAAAGGCATCAGAGTTTTGTCAGAGATGAAGGATGGAAAGAAATGGGATAGAAATGGATGCTGTAGTTGCTCAGTCACTTAGAAAAGGGAACAGGAATTCTTGGGGATCATGCATTTATATTATATTCATCCCCCCCCCCAAATGTATACAATAGAGTGATTACACCTGCTATGCTATTTTGGTCAGAACAAATATAAATGGACTCATTTCTGGGACAGAAATGTAAAATGACACTGTTGACAGATGAGACATCAGACTGTTGTTTAAAAGATAGTATATAATTGGTGTCATTTTGCTGTACATTAATATTGTTTTGCTCAGAAAGCTGCATTTAAGGGGCCAGGGCAGTTCTCCTAGGCAGCAGAACTCTGTGTGTGTGTGCGCGTGCATGCACGCATGCACGTGTGCATGTTTGTTTGTTTGTTTGAAATAATAAGGCAAACATAGGCAGAATAAGTACGTTAAAAGTACATGAAAACATGCATTCTTGCTTCATGAAAGTGTAATTAATTCCCAGGTTCTATATGTATTTATAATGTATTTCATATAAGCTTCTTTGCATTAGTGCCACTTCGATTGCTGTTTAAACTCTAGAGTGATCTGGGTTAATTAGGTGCTCCACTTAGAATTGATTTGTCTATAGTGGTGGCATCTTATTGGCTACATAAGTCTAAGTGACCAATGGATGTATTCTTTCAGTTGGATGTTCTTCTGACAACTGGCCAGGACTTGGTGAAATCAATATCAGACCCCTAAAGAAAATTTCCAGGCACTGTAAAAACTAGTTATGGTAACTTTGCTGTGGCCTAGCATTCCTGTAAATCATTATAAATTCAGTTTCCTATTCTGGAATGAAAAAGGTTGACCAAGGAATTGACCACTCTTTGACCAAGAAATGAATAGTCTAGTTAAAGGTAGAATTCAATAGATCCATATCTGTTAAAGATTTGATAGGATCAAATAACTGGGAGCACGTTCTGAGTCAGACTCCCCAACAATTTTTAAAACAAAACAGAATAAATACCTAAAGCTCAGGGTGCAAGGCACTGCTATGTACAGTTCTCCATATCTACAGATTCTTTATCCATGGATTCAACATCCACAGCTTGAAAATATTCAAAAATTAGATAAAATTCAAAAAGCTAACCTTGATTTTTCCATTTTATAAAAGGAATACCATTCCACTATCCATTCTTTTGAATGGGATTTAAATATCTATAGCTTCCCTATCTCACTCCTTTTCTTTTCTAAGGTTCTGGAACACACTGTATACTCTTGTTGTCTCAAGTTTCTTTTTACTAATTCTGTGATGGTTCCTTTATAGTCTGGCTTCCACCCATTGCACTCTGCAGAGACAGTTCTTACAAAGATTACAGATGATCTATTAGCCAAGTCAAAGGGTCTCTACTCTGTTCTGGTTCTTCTTGATCTCTGCACTACCTTTGACATGGTTGATCATGGTTTTATAATGGATCAGCTCGAGGACCTTGGATTTCCTGATACCGTCCTTAACTGGTTCAGATCATACCTTTCAGACAGGTCATTTGTGGTGGTGACTGGAGGCCAGGTCTCCTCCCCTCTTTCATTATCTGTTGGAGTTCTGCTAGGCTCCATCTTGGCCCCTTGTTTTCTCTCTTTATACTTTGTCCCTAGGTAACCTAGTCTTCCAACTCCCATCTTGATATTATGACTTTATGATCATATGGCTGATTGTACTATGTGTATTATTTTTACTTATTGTTTAAATATATCTTTAAAATGTTTTATTAATTTTATCATTTGTTGTTAGTTTTAGATTGTATGCTGTATCAGACTTTTATTTGGTTTTGGGTTGTTTTGCTTTGTGAAGCACTGTGTAAAGCCTATGGTGCTCTATAAATAAACATAAACATAATAATAATTGCAACGCGTGTGGCTAAATTTCCAAATCTAACAATTATTTCCCTCATCTCAAATTCTATGACCAATCAGAAGATTTTATATTTTTTTTTACTTTTTAACATAACTTTTAAAAACTTTCTGTATTTAGTCCCCAAAAACAAAGAGAACATATAACTTCAAAAGTGTTCCTCACAGTTTGTCATACAGTGGACCCTTGTTATACTCTGGGGTTTGGTTCCAAGATCTCCCGTGTATAACAAAATCTGTGGATGCTCAAGTACCATTAAATATAATGGCATAACAAAAGGGTGTCCTTTATTAAAAAAATGGAAAATCAAGGTTTAATATTTGAAATTTATACTTTTTTTGAACATTTTCAAACTGTGTATGCTTGAATCTGTGTATAAAAATCCGTTTATAAGAAGGGCCAACTGGATAATACCAAAAGGCAGATAGCTCACCAAAGCATCTGCTAATCACTGTCGGGAAGGTTTCTTAATCCCTTAATTCCAGTTATTAGATATTAGTAAGAATATATTTGGTGAGCCAGTGTGGTATAGCGGTTTGAGTGTTAGACTGTGACTCTGGGAGACCAGGCTTGGAATCCCTGCTCAGCAGTGGAACCCCAGTGGCTGAGCTTGGGCAAGTCACACTCTCTCCATCTCAGAGGATAGTAATGGGAAACCCCCTCTCAACAAATCTTGTCCAAACAAACCCATGATAAATTTGGCTTACACCCGGTCACCATAATTCACAAATGACTTGGAGGCACACAAAAAAGAATACACTTAGAAAAGAAATGTGTTGGCAACTTCGTGTCCGTTCAGACTCCTGACGACAGTCAGAGTTGATGGCTTTGTCCTTTGATCTCCCCCAGCTTTGTTGGTCAACTAACATGGCCACTGGGAGTCTTCATGGGCAAGCTCTTCTAAAGGGAAGGGGATTTATTTTCAGACCTGTGCCTGATCGCCACTGCTACCATTCCATAGTGCTTATGTGGAGAAGGTGACACCTAGACACTTTCTGCAACAGATGTCCAACTTTTAAATGCTTTCTGAAGACTTTGTTGTGATGGTTTCACAATAGTTTCCATCAACATTTTCATGTTCTATATTTAACTGCATCTGATTATTTCTTTATTCTCTGCTGATAATTTCTATATCTATACTGCTTTATTCTGCTTAAATGAATTGTTGCTGTCATAATACTATTATAATTTTTAGTCATATTAGGATTTTGCAGATTGTGTGGTTTAAATGTTATCCTTAAGCATAACTTTCCTTTACCAGGTGCCTGCCAGTATCAGTAATAACTCCCATTAATTATAGTCACAGTGACTAGGGACGATGGGAGTTGTAGTTCAACACATAAATGGGAGGTGCTAAGTTGAGGAAGACTGTTTTAATTAGTCATCTGGAAGTGTAACCCAGAAAGAGAGCTTCTAAGGAAATAAAATGAACTTAAAAGCCCCTCTCCTATTGTTGATTCCCAGTCTCTGACAGTCCTGGTCTCTGTACCTGGAAATTCCATATAATAACTAATAACTATTACAGACCTATCATCTATAATTATAATCAGTCTCTATCCAGTTTACCCACATCATGCACAATTTTAAAAATAGCTATCCTTCCCCCCCCCCCCCCAATGGAAAACCCACAAAGAAATTAGCTTTTCTTCATGGGGAAAGCACTTATGTAGCCCTTTGATAATTTGTGTTGTTCTTCCAGCTGCATGGTATCCAGTTGAAGATTGGCGGTGGGAGGCAACCTGACCACTGTACAGTTTTCCTAATATGGCACAGCTGTAGATTTATATAAGGGCATTATAATAGTTACAATCTTATTTGAATGCACTTCTAAATGATCCCTAGTAAGGATTTTGTCTTCTTTACAGCTATTACACATTCAGTTGATATTTAAACTCATCTGTCTACAACAGTCCCAAATCTTTCTGTCTCATACACTATTAATGTGCATGTCATGCTATGGATTTTTTATGCCCCACTGCACATCATTTAAGACTTACCCAGAATATTAGTTGAAAGCCAGTGTGGTGTAGAGGTTTCAGTATTGGACTAGGACTCTGGGGACAAGGGCTTGGCCATGGAAACCCACTGGGTAACCTTCAGCAACTCAAACTCTTTCAGCCTCAGATGGAGGCAAAGGCAAACTCCCTCTGAGAAAAGTCTTATCAAGAAAACCACATGATCATTTCACCTTAGGTTCACCATAAATAGGACACAACTTGGAGGCACACAACAACAACGTTAGGGACTTTTAATGCCCCAAAGTACATGATTTTGCACTTATATTGAATCTTAATTAACATTTTGTTGCCTGATTACAAACTTTAGAAAGGTTTTTCCTGAAGCTCTTCTTATATTACCAGCCATCATAATTTTGCAACCAGTTGAAGGAAAAAAAAATAGGGAGATGCAGAGTTTATCTATGTAAAGTATAGCACTGCCATCACTGGGTGAAGACCTGACAGCCTTCAGCAACCCCACTTGTTACAGCAGACAAAGTGATTCCTTCTCTACCATTAGGATATCATGCCAATTGTAATGCATTTACCTATGAAATACTATCTTGATTATTGTTTACTGCTGCTCATGTCAGCATGTGTATTCAAGCAAGTGACTTTTAGCTATTATTTCTATCTTTCCACTGAAGTCTTGAGTGTTATGCTAGAGAGGTGTATTTCTCTTTCACACAGAGACATACACACACACAAACAAGTAAGAACACTAGTGTGTCATTCGCAAACCTGACAATGAATAAAAGCAACACAATTCTATCATGTCTCTTTATAGTCCATTGTAATTCAGGTCACTGTGTTCTTGGGAGTTCTGTATTACAAATGGCCAACACCCCAGCAAATTTTTGTTGAGTGTAGCCAAGAGAGACGCACAAGTAATGGCTGGAATCGATGAGGTCAATGGAGTGTCTGAATGATGATATGACATTACTGATTAAACAAAGACAACTGTGTGGATATTTTGTTTGCTATGAGTTAACACGATCTTTTTAAACTAAGTTCAGTGGAAGAAGGCTCTGGGTCTGATCTTCATTCTTAACACATTGATATTCCAGCCATTTTGCACAGTTGCTATGTTCTGGATAGTTGCCACCCTTTCATATGCACTATGTTTAAGAGATAGACAAATATTACAAAGGTAACCAAACCAATAAGCATTAAAATTGATTCAGCTGCAGTCATATCTTTATAATGTAATTTAAGTGACTTTCAAACTTCTCCTTTAAGGCCTAAGTGAAGAGGATAGATTAAAATTGAAATTTTTACTATGCTCAAGAGCACAGAATAATAGTGCTGAAATATAATGAAAGCAAGGGTCGCTCAGACAGATATTAGATCAGGTCAAATCCTCTGCTCTGAAATGTAAAAAACCCTGAAATGGCTCCTGATTCAAGTTGTTACCCCAAATAAGAGAATATAGTGCAGGGACAGTTGGAGATAGTAAAAGGAAAACATAGAGATAACAGTTTGATTGATGGGTACCCATGAGGGATGGAAAAATATGTATTTGGTATCCAGTGAGTGTAAAGGGGTGTATATGTTTAACTTATGTATAATCAAGGAATATAATGTTAGTTTTCTTTGTTCAAAGTATTATTCGTAAATTTATTACGATCAACTGATCAAACATCACAAACATTCATCAACAAATATCATCCAACAAACATCACAATAAAGCATCAAATTATAAAAGTACATAATAGTTAAAATTACACTTATAAAATTATATTAAAAATAAAAATTAAAATTAAAAGTATAAAATCATTATAAATGTATGAAATCATTATAAAATTTTAACAAACTAAAAAATATTCAAAGTACTATAAAAGACTGGGTCACTTGTAAATCTGAGATCCAGAATTTAGAAGTTTGTTTCCTCTGGAAACGGCTGCAGCTAAATAAACACTGGTGCTTTACAGACCGCCCAAAAAGGGTGGTCTGCCGCCGCCTCCGTTTCCGCCGCCGTGAAGCTTCAGCCTCCAAACGGGGAGGGTTCCCGGCAGCAGAAAATGAAGCCACAAAAAGAGGATTCTTTTTGCATCGCACTTGCGACGCATGAGTGTGCAAATCGCGCACTCGTGACATTGCAAGCGCAGGGGGACATGCGGATGCCTCCATTTTGTATGTGCTCAGCATGTACTAGGGTTAGGGTGTCCAGAAATGACGCTCTTTCGTAACCCAAGTACATGCCGAGCATGTACTATTGGCGCGTCTGGAACACGCCGTTGTTTCCTTTTCAATCATGCTCCAGGTCTCCCTGGTTCTAAAGAAATCTGCAACAATTATGAAAAATATATCAGAAATATGGAGTAAATATAAAAAGTATTAATTAATGAAGACTCAATGATAATACCAATAATAATGGAAAGAAAATTCCCAAAGAATTTGAGAAGTTTGCTAGATGAGGAATTAAAGGAAAGGAAAATAGATAGAATAGAAAATTGGAAAGATGTAAAGGTAGATAAAGAAAATATAAAAGAAAAAGTTAGGGGAATAAATATGTCTTGGTTTCACTATATGCAAATAGAACAATGGTTTAAAAATTGGAAGAAAAGAAATGTAGAAAAGAAAAAACATACACAATTTGAACAAATAATTCAGAAAGGAAGCAAAATGGAGGAAAATGAGAATATGAACGGAATAATCAGCAACATTTATAAAATATTGATGGAGAATGATAGAAAATACTTTGAAAGGAATATGGGAAGATGAATTAGGATGTAAAATAAGTGATAAGGAATGGAATAAAGTTTGGGAACAAAGGCATTTGAAAAATCTATCAATACGGATTAAAGAGAATTACTATAAATTGATTTGGAAATGGTACTTGACACCAGTAAGATTATATAATATTGATAAGAACAACTCAAAAAACTGTTGGAGAGATTGTCAGGAAATAGGGTCATATATGCATATGTGGTGGCAATGTAAATATGTACAAACATTTTGGGGGAAAGTGATTTTAGAAATAGAAAATATTATGAATAAAAAAATAGATAGAAAACCAAATATATTTTTGTTATTGTTATATAATGTTGAAGAATGGAAAAAAGAGGAAAAGTAATTGGTAACAAATTTACTTACAGCAGCGAGATTAATCATAGCAAGATTTTGGAAAACAAAAATAAAGGTAGAATTGGAGGACTGGTATAAAGAAGTATGGAAATTAGCAATTAATGACAAATTAACATGGAAATTGAAAGTAAGGAAAGGACTATGGAAAAGAAATAATTTTGATGAGATATGGAGAAAATTATTGAAAAAGCATTAAGAAAAGAAGATGGAAAATTACCTCCATGAGATGAAATGAAATTTTGGATGGAATACAAGGATGGTAATGGCTCCGGGGAAGGGGAGCACTGAGGTGGTATATAATAATAATAATAATAATAATAAAATGGTTTTATTTATATACCGCCAATCACTGGGAATCCGAGCGGTTTACAATAGAGGGGATAACAGACAGTTCCCTGCCCACAGGCTTACAATCTAAAAGACACGACACAAAAGGAGAAGGGAATGGTGAGGGGGGGAGGGAATCAGGTCCAGCATTCTTCTCTCCTTCTGAGGCCGGGACCAAGGCAGATGGACCGGAGGGAGGGCTCTTCTTCTTCAGCTGGCCCTGATGGTACTGAGCAGCCTTCTCTCTCCCTCAGAGGCGAAAGATGACAGTTAGGGAGGGAGGAGCCTCCTTCTTCAGGCCAGCCCTGATGGTACTGGGCAGCCTTCTCTCTCCCTCAGAGGCGAAGATGACAGTTAGAGGGAGGAGCCCTTTCTTCAGGCCAGCCCCTGATGGAACTGGGCCAGCCTTCTCCTCCTCAGAGGCCGAAAGATGACAGTTAGGGAGGGAGAGCCTCCTTCTTCAGGCCAGCCCCTGATGGACTGGGCCAGCCTTCTCTCTCCCTCAGAGGCCGAAAGATGACAGTTAGGGAGGGAGGAGCCTCCTTCTTCAGGCTAGCCCCTGATGGTACTGGGCCAGCCTTCTCTCCCTCAGGCCGAAGATGACAGTAGGGAGGGAGGAGCCTCCTTCTTCGGCTAGCCCCTGATGGTACGGGCCAGCCTTCTCTCTCCCTCAGAGGCCGAACGATGACAGTTAGGGAGGGAGGAGCCTCTTCTTCAGGCCAGCCCCTGAGGTACTGGGCCAGCCTTCTCTCTCCCTCAGAGGCCGAAGATGACAGTTAGGAGGGAGGAGCCTCCTTCTTCAGGCTAGCCCTGATGGTACTGGCCAGCCTTCTCTCCCTCAGAGGCCGAAAGTGACGTTAGGGAGGGAGGAGCTCCTTCTTCGGCAGCCCTGATGGTACTGGGCCAGCCTTCTCTCTCCCTCAGAGATATAAAATATTTTTAGATATAATGTATTAGAATATAAGAAGATATATATCTATATCTAGAAGGAAAATGTTATGGATTTATATGTTTAAAATATGAAATAAATTATTAAATTATTAAAAAAAGAAATCTGCAACATTAGAGTTACAAGAAGTTCTAACTTTACACAAAGAATATCTTAGTAGTAAATTTCTGCCTCTTCTATCAAGTAGTGAAAAGAGGCTCAAACTCCTTCCTTCTAGGGAGAAATTCATTGATTTAATTTATATGATTTTAAAATCCCTTTTATTTTGTGAGGCTCTGGTGTGTGAATGGCCTTCTCCATTTTTGCAAAGTAAATAAGATGAGAGGTGGTGAAAAACTGTCCTAGTTCTGGCTAAAGTGGTACTTAGGCTTTCTTCTCAATCAAAGACTAGTACTATATCCATTCTACTAGGGTGGTTCTAATCCAGTGGTTGGACCTGGTGATGGACATATGTGGCCAGAATGTTTCATTAAAAAATAAAATAACAGCACCTTTCATGCCTTGAATCAAATTGTTATTCAAGCTGGACTAGACCCACTGAATAAACTGCAGAGTTGTAGCTTAAATATAAATGTAAATGTAAATATAAATGTAAATCCAGTTGGGTCAACCTGTTTGGGACTAGCAATTGGATTTAGGCCATTGTCTTTCATTGCTCTGTAAGCACATTTCACCCTTATTCAAGGAAGATGAATATACCAGATATGTTCTTCAGCTTGTTGATGATCCTGGTTGCTGCATTTTGAAGTGTGTACTATTTAAGTGGTGTTTTATCTGTTTTTCAATGCTTGATGCATTGATTCTTAATTGAATTATTACTACTTGTTGCTTTGCCCTATTTTGGCAGAAATCCAGGAAGTTACATTTATAATTAAGACCATTCATTCATTGCTTCACCAAAAGGTTATTATGCCACATTCTATTTTTTTTCTTTTGAGATTCCACAAACCAATACATTTTCACTGCACAGAATCTAATAATTCCTTGGACATGACACGTGGATAGCTGTCTGTGATTTCATGAGTTCTTCTGCTGTAAGAACCAATCCTCTTTTACATTAAGATGTGAACCCCAAGCAAGGTACAGAGGTGTGTGTTCATTTTAAAAAATGACAAATGGGTGAATGAAGACTCCTAATTTCAGGAGCTTATTTATGTCATTTGATTTTACCAGAAAAACAAACGAGAATTTAAAATAATGAAAAGTCATTTTATATTCTTCATTCTAGATGTTTTATATTGCATGGCTGGAACAGCCAGATTGAGAAAAGGAGAGAGCTATTAATATGACAGATATAACTTGTAGTTTGTTTTTCAAAATAGCTTCCCAATGGCTTGAGGAATGTCACTATGATTTTCTGCTGCTGTTTTTTACCTAGTGGGATGTCTTTTCTTTTCTTTTTTCCCCCAGATCTTGTGTAAAAAAGGTCACCCATGGCTTAAAAGAAATTTCCCCCCATATTTTCTAGATGGTATGAGGGATCTTCTTGAGCAGGAAACACATTCAGATAAGCCATAAAGATATCAACACAGAGTACAAAACACTGGAGTTTATCACATGGGAGGCTAAGTGCCCAAATCCCATGCAGAAAGGGATTTAAATCCCGGAAAATCCGCAAAAGTGGGATCATTTTCAGTCACAATCCCAAAAGTAAAAAGCAGCTGATTTTGTCCATTTTCTGTGTGGGTTAATGTTGGATTAATGCCAGTGCCCCCAACGTCATCTCAAAATGGGGCTGGAAGGGAAGGAACATGATTGTGATATATCCCTTTTCACAAATCCATTTACAATATAGGTTAATATTTTCTTCCCACCCTATATAGTCTTTGTGATGTTATCACATAGCCTCATATGAACAGCTATACTATAGATAATGTTACTGTTGTGCTTACATGACTCCACCATTGAGAAGATTCGTAATCAGGAAGATGCAATTGAAACATATGTTAAGAGAGCTACTAAGCAAACATAACTGAACAAGACTGATCAAAGAGCTTTCAAAACTTGAATGCCCTTCAAAGCCAGTCTCCATTCACACTACAATATATGGAATTAAAACATCCCTATTTCCATGTCCTCTGAAAAATGACTGGACAAAGATTACAGAGACAGCCAAGATTGTACATTGCTGAATATAGTTCCACCAGACGGTCCCCTGCCCCCTTCCTCATTGCACACAGAATTTGATTTCTTTCTGTACCCCCAACACATCCATTTAGTGTCAGATGGGGGAGGTCACAGCCAAGGATCATCCAGATTGTTTCTACAATCAGGAATGAACTCATTCTCCATTACATTCCTGAGGATATTGGTTCATGTATTTCTGTTGAAACATACAGAATATTCATTGCCCCCCCACACACACACACTCCTTGGCCATTAAATGCACCCAGACCTTTGACATCTGCTCCTGAAATACCACAGAAGGACCACAGAATAAACCCACATAATATGATGTTACACCTACAGAATGGTGGCCAAGTTTTGTAGTTGCTCCTTTAAACTAACCAAGCCTTGGATGAATCATGGAATTATAGTGTTAATTATCGAATTACAGTGTTGGAAAGGGTCTTATCAGCCATCAGTCCAGCAGGTTCTCCAATTGCTACACATCCCCAACAAGTAGATATCCAGTAACTTTTTTGAAGACTTCCAAAAAGAGACCTACCCATCTCTAGGTAATTGGTTCCATCAAACTGCTCTCACTGTCAAGAAATTCCTTCAATGTTCAGTTAAAGTCTACCCTCCTGTTCCTTAAAACCATAGACCTAGTCCTAACCTCTGGGGTGCAGAGAGGAAGCCTGTCCCCATCTCTCTGTAACAGCCCTTGAGAGCAATTATGTCACCCCTCATTCTTCTCTTCACCAAGTTTACAGTCCCACCTCCTCAACCACATCCCATATTATGTTCTACATACCCTTAATATCCTCATTGCCTTCTCTGAACCCATTCCAACTTGTCTATATCATTCTTAAAGATGTAGTGCCCAGAACTGAATGCAGTTCCCTATGAGGTCTGAGCAGCTCAGAATATAGTGGACTATTACCTCTCTGAGTTGGATGGTATGTTAATGAAAGACCCTCCCTTCCGTTCCAACTGCCACTGCTGTAGCTTTGGAGAGAGTGAAGAAGAGGAAGGCACAGTTCCATCATTCCTTAGCCCCAGCAGCAGATGAAAGAATAGATAGGCGCATTACAGACCGCCCCTTTGGGGCGGCCTGTAGGTGCGCCTTTCCCTGCGGATCGGGGCCTCAGTGGGCAGAATGGCAGCTGCTGAGTCCTGATCCGCCGCTTTCCAGGCTGCAGGGAAGCGGCAAAAGGCCGCTCCCCGCAGCCTGGAAAGGGGTGTCCTTGGAGCTCCCTTGCATTGCTGGGCACAGCCGTGTGAAGGCTGCGCCTAGCGACGCAAACCAGGAGGAGCTCCAAACGGAGCTCCTTCCTGCTCCGCGCAAAGGGCGCACTAAGTGCCCTCATGCAGGCGATGGCATCATGTCCGCACCGCCCCGTTGGAGGGGTGCGTTCATGACGCCATCATGGCAGCGGCCGTGTGGAACAGGCTGCCGCCATTTTGTACACACGGAGTGCGTACTAGGGTTGGGGGGGTGCGTAAGCACCGTCCCTTCCTAACCCTAGTACGCGCTCGTCGCGTACTTTCATGGCAGTGTGTAACCCGCCAAAGTATCTGTATACCTTATCCCTGCCCTTACGCTATTCCCTTTTCATATGTTTCATGTTATTTACATTATAAGAATGAGGGCAAATCATTCTACAAATACAATTTGTAAGCTATTCTGGAAGCCTTTTGGCTGAAGGGCAAGGTATAAGTACAACCAATTCTCATAACAGGATAAAACGGGGCCATAAATAAAGTAAAATCAAATAACATAAACTTGTTAACATCAATAAAACTTTACTACTAGATTAGGTGGAGAGCCAGCATAGTGCAGTTGTCTGAGGGGTTAGTCAGATGGTGAAAATAATCCAGGAGAATGTGGGTGAATCTTGTTGTTCACATGCAGTTCAAGTGCACCTATGCAAGTTTGTGGGGACTGCCAAAACAACAACAACAAAAAAAAAAACCATTTAACCCAGGATAATTGATTTCGGGTCCTCCCCCCAAAAAATTTATCTAAAAGATTCACATTTTTGGCTGTATGAATAACCAATGTGGATAGATTCAGGATAAAGCAGGATAAAACTCTACATGCATTCAATGTGTTTCAGATACTCTGCATCATTGACTCCAGCTTTATTCATAGTGCTGACGCATGTGAACAACAGACACACAGAGATGTGCATAGAGGCAGTTCTGATAAAAAAAATTAGTGTGAATAACAAACCCAGAATGCATGAGTGAGATTATTTTATAGTTGCACTAAAAAAAGCAATGTCTGAATCATCCCCCAATGCTAAGACTATGCCACTGGGAGACAAGGGTTTAAATGCTCTCGACTAGGGAAGCCCACTTGGTGATCTTGGGCAAGCACACTCTCACAGTAGAAGACAAAGTCAACCCCCCTGTAAACAATTCGCCAAGAAAACCTGTGATAAATTCACCTTAGGGTCATTTTTGGGTTGTCATAAGCCAGGAATGACTTGAAAGCCACAACAACCACCAAAATTAGGTCACTCCCCAAAGGAGCAAGAACATATTTCAGCCTTGACGGCATAAGGAAGTGTAGGTTTGTCCGCTGGTAGAATATGAGTAAGTATCTTGTACCTTTAGTCACTAACACATATAGCTTATTGACACCTCTCATTATTAACATCTTAACACAAGCAAGTATTGAAGAAACGAGAGGGAACTTAAAGAAGAAAGTTTAGATTCCAAGAATATAGGGAAGCTCTGTATTTTCTGTAAGCTATAGATGTAGTGTGTGTGTGTGTGTGTGTGTGCATTTTAAAATGTAAACTGTCAAAGGAGTCCATTGATTCAATGTGAACTTTTTGATTAAATTACTTTAGAAGTTAAGCCAAATCCATGACACATGACATCTAAATGCAGCTATATATCAACGGGTTTTCAAAATATGATAACATCTGGGAAGTTATAGCTGTTTGAAACATGTAGGCTAAGAGGGTTAGGGATAGTATTTTTAATATCATAGAGGTAAAGTAGAACTATTTTGACTGACTTTTCAGATCTTACATGGCAGCAGATGAGTATGTTTGTTGTATGCATATATACACAATTTATATAGATGTCGTTTTAAATGGGGGAGGAAAGATCATTGCTTGATAGCCTACATGATGTGGAAAGAGTGTAAATCTCTGTCTGTGCACTTCGGAGACAGAAAGGCTACTTCCTCTGCCTGGCTGCTGTGCCCCCAATATAAGATGTACCTTCCACGCTTGGGACTCAAGAATCAGAGTTTGTGGGGGGACAGATACAGTGTAAACAATGATGATGATGACGATTTTAAAGCTTGATTATAGAGAGAAAAGAAAGCATGGGTTATAAGTAAAGCAATTTTAGGGGACAGCAGAAATGAAGAAAAAGGGGGGGGGGAGATTATGACATACCAAGACCATAACTGGAGATTCCACATCTGTGAGAAAAGAAAACCACTTTGGTTCCAGCAGTGATAGGTTCTCTGGGAGCAATTCCAAATGACTGATAAAACATCTGAACGAAATAGCCATAACAAGATCACTATCAACGCACAATGGCAAAAATTGACACTGGTCAGAAGTGCCCATTATCCAATGACTACTCATGACTGGTATTTCATGGATAGAACCAATCCAAAATTCCAGCCAGTAGCACTGGCGGACTGTGAAACCATAAAAAATAATAAATAAATAAACTAAATAAATAAATAATGCAACAGAAGGAAGTGAAATGTGATTCAGGACAATACAATTAGTCAAAAGCAGAGGCAAGAGTTGAGCCTAGCAGTACCCTGCTCTTGTACAGCATTTGGGGACCTACTGGATAGACTTCCATAGATCTGAGACAGTACATACACAAGTAAGCCTCAGTTATGCTGTGTATGCCACCAATAGGATGCTGGCCACTGGGCCCTACACATTATTTGGCCTTTGCCAAAATGCATTATGCATTGCATTTCAGGTCTGGTCAAGGCTGGCACTTTGTGCTGCCTGAACACATAGCAGGGTTGCCCGGGACGAACCGTCCGGATGCCTGCTACCTAATACATGGTGGTGGCATCATCATGGCGCCTCCCATCTACACGGGGGCCTTGATATGCCGGCACTGCCGCTGAGCACCCAAACGTGGCACCAGGAAGTGGCATCATGACAGTGCACTTCCGGTTGCGGCGCCGCAACAAAGGAGCTGCTTTAGGCAGCTCCTTTTTTGTGCAGCGCCGGCAAGCCTCGTTCCCACAGCAACACGATGGCTGGCGGGAATGAAGCCATGGAAGAAACGGGCAGGTGGCCCCCTTCTCCCATGGCTGTGCCCGTCGGGGTGTCCTAGGGCATGAAGCCCCAAGGACACCCCTTTTGGGACCACAGAGAAGCGGCATTTTGCTTCTCCTTAGTCCGAAAAGCACCGGGTGGGGCTCTGGGCTGCAGTGAAGGTGGGCTGCCCTACCTCAAACCCAGCAAGAAAAGGGGTGGGTGCAGGCTGCCTGAAGGGGCGGTCTGTACTGCCACCTCAGTATTGGATACCAAAGTATTAGTCGAGAGACAGTTTGCCCACGCTTGGCTTTAAAAAGGTTATATTTGTTAACTTTATTTCCTTAGTTGCTTATGCAGAGCTATCCAAAAGCTCATATTGTATTGCCACCACTATGTCAATCCTGTCCATTAAATCTCACCTGCTATATGAAGTGTCTAGTTAGTATTGGACTGGGGACTACAGGGATGCCTATGTATGCAGGGAAATAATCCTTCCTGAAACCTGGATTGCTGTGGCCAGAATTGGTAAAACTGGACTACATGAACTTAGTTGACTTCGTATAAAGTATTATTTCATTATCACATAGAAAGACTTGTCCTATCTGAATACTGGGAAAATTTAATGTGAGAGGGATTTTATAATTTGTTTGGAAAAGAAAGGATGGTAATCCTAAAATGTATTCAAGCTAATTATCCATTCACAGAAATATTATAAATGGTATATATGGTGTCATATAAGAGGGTCAGCAGGGAGGATGGAGCAAGCATGTTTTCCTGTTTCTTCAGAGACTAGGACATGGAACAATGGAGCAGGTGTACAGGAAAAGAGATTCCACTAAACACTAGGAGAATTCCTGACAGTAAGAGCTGTTTAGCAGTGAAACACACTCCCTTGGAGAGTGGTGAAATCTCCTTCTTTGGAAGTCTAAAACAGAGGCTGGATGGCATCTGTCAGGTGCTTTGATTTTGTTTCCTGCTACAGTGGGAGTTGGACTGGATGGCTCTTGAGGTCTCTCCCAACTCTATGGCCCAGTACAGACCGCGGTTTGTGGCAGCCTGGGGCCATTTTAGGTTCTGCAACACGGCAGCATCCGATGCCCGATCCTAACATGTATGGGCAGTGCCATCTTTACATGGGGCCATCCATATGGCACATGTGTTCATGAAGCAAAGGCGCACTCGCATTTACCCCAGGCATCGCACTTACATCATGGACACTCACAGTGTGCCATGGTGCACCAATGATGTCATCCCTGTGTGCCAAAAAGAACTCATTTTTTCAGGTTATTTGGGTCGGCAGGGACAAATAAATAAAATAAATAAAAGTTTATTTTATACCACCCTTCTACAATCAGGGCGTGCACAGCATAACACATCATTACAAATACAATAAAAAAGAAAATACATTAAAAACCACATTAAAACGCAATTCTGGCCAGCTTGCCACTGCGTGTCAGGGGCGGGGGCGGGGACTAACTGGAGCTGTACCGGGAATGCTAACTTGAACAAGAAGGTCTTTAATTCTTCTTGAACTGGGCAGGGGAGGTGGCCGAGGGAGCTCTATGGGCAGCGAGTTCCAGAGGGTCGGGCCGAGATGGTGAAGTCCTCCTCGTATGTCGAACTAATCTTGCCCCTGGACCCTCATAGCTGCTGCCCAGATGTTCTGAGTGGCGGGGGATTGTAGGGGAGGTGGTCTCCTAGGTTCCTGGGCCCAGCCAGTAGGCTTTATAGGTTATACCAACACTTGTATTGCGCCCGGAAGCGAATAGCGCCAGTGCAGATCTTTAAGGTACAGGTGTTTATGACTGCCCTGGGTATGCCAGTGACCAGTCTGGCTGCCATATTCGTACCAATTGTAGCTTCCGGGATGGTACAAGGGTTGCACGCAGGTAGAGCGCATTGCAGAAATCAAATCGAGAGGTTACCAGAGCATGTACTACCGTTTCAAGGTCCCTCTGGTCCAGGTAGGGGTGCAGCGGGCAAATAAGCCGAAGCTGATAACAAGTGCTCCTGACCGTCGCATCCACCTGAGATGTAAGGTGGAGCGACGAGTCAAGGAGCACCCCCAGGCTGCGTACCGAGTCCTTCACGGGAAGTGTGATCCCGTTCAGGACAGGTGGAACCACCACCATCCCCGGACCAGGAGAACCTATCACGAGCACCTCCGTTTTCTCTGGATTGAGACTGAGTCGGTTTTCCCTCATCCAGCCCATTACCGACTCCAGACATGCCACGAGAGGAGAGATGCCATCCCCAGTCACTGCATCAGTCGGAGACATAGAGAAGACTATTTGGGTGTCATCAGCGTACTGATAACCCCGCGCCCCATGTCTCTGGATGATCTCTCCCAGCGGTTTCATGTAAATGTTAAAGAGCATGGGAGACAGAATGGCTCCTTGAGGGACCCCAGATGTGAGGGCCCTCTTATCGGAGCACATGTCTCCCAGCTGCACCATCTGGAACCTCCCAGAGAGGTAGGACCGGAACCACTGGAGCGCAGTGCCCCCGATTCCCACCCCTGCCTGGCGCTCCAGAAGGATACCATGGTCTATGGTATCGAAAGCCGCTGAGATGTCCAAGAGCACCAACAGGGACACGCTTCCCCTGTCGATGCCCAGATGGAGATCATCAACCAAGGCGACCATGGCCGTCTCAACCCCGTAACCCGCCCGAAAGCCGGTTTGAAATGGGTCTAGATAATCCGTTTCATCCAAGATCGATTGAAGCTGGATTGCAACCGCCCTCTCGATCACCTTCCCCAAAAATGGCAATAGCGAGACTGGCCGATAATTGTTATGCATCAGGGGGTCGAGGGAGGGCTTTTTTAACAGCGGTTTTACAATGGCCAATTTCAAGCTGGATGGAAATTGCCCATCCCTCAGAGATGTATTTATAATCCGGTGTAACATTGAAGTTACCACCGGTCCCCCTGAGCCGCTAGCCATGAGGGACAGGGATCGAGGGAGCAGGTTGTCTTCCGAACGCTTCCAAGGATCTTGTCCACATCATCGGTACTGACTGACTCAAACTGATCCAGTTTAATGGAGTCCACGGAGGCTCTGGATACCTCTACCCTAGGTTCTGCCCTAATACCGGCGTTAAGACCTTCGCTTATCCGAGACGTTTTATCCGCGAAGAAGTTATTAAATTGGTCACAGCAGGCCTTTGAAGGTTCAAGGATCTGGTTCAGGGCAGGAGGGAGCTGAGTTAGCTCCCTGACTACCCTGAACAACTCTGCTGGACGCGACTCCGTGGATGCGACACGAACACCATAGAACGAGTTCTTAGCTGCTCGTATCGCCTCTCCGTAATCCTCCAAAAGGCGGTCTAGGAGAGCCTTGTCGGCTAAGCGTAGGTGTTTCCGCCAGCGATGCTCTAGCCGTCGCAGAACCCGCTTCCTCGCCCGGAGATCTTCCGTATACCAGGGCTTACGTTTGGAAGCAGGCCTGAGAGGGCGCTTGGGAGCGATACTGTGTATAGCCCTAGAAAGACTGGTATCCCAGATACCAGTCAGGGCATCAACAGAGTCATTTCCAACCATGTGCCCCTCTAAGGCTTCCTGGAACCTTTTGGGTTCCATCAGCCTTCGAGGGTGGACCATTCTAATGGGTCCACCACCCCTGGGGGGGATCTGGGTAGAAGCCTTGATTTTTGCCTCCACGAGGAAATGATCCGTCCATGACAGGGGGGAAATATTAGTTATTTCCGCCCACGGATTTTCCGCATCCGTACAAAAAACCAAATCCAGTGTATTACCCGCAAAATGTGTTGGACCCGCGATCAGCTGGGACAGGCCCATGGCCGCCATGGTATCCATGAATTCCCGAGCCGCACCAGATGGAATATAGTTGGCCGCGAAGGGGATGTTGAAGTCACCCAGGACTAGTAGCCTGGGTGTTTCCAGCATCAGCTCCGCAACCAACTGTGTCAGCTCATTAAGGGAGTCCGTTAGCGGGTGGCCGATACACCAAGCAGAATCCTAGACCTGTTCCCTAGCCTTACAGTCTCAAGTAAATACAACTCGATAAAGGAAGTTTTGACTGGATGTGTGTTCCTGTGAGAGACAAGGTGTGTTTTGTATACCAGCAACACCCCCCACCCCCCCGTCCCACTAACCTGGTACTGGTCCTGCAACTAGAAACCCAGCAGGGAGGGCCTGTGTTCCCACAGAAAGAAAAAAAAAAAAGGCAGCCCCCTCAGGCCCAAGCCAGGTTTTGGTAATGCAAGCCAGGTCACAATTACTATCTTCCAACAGATTGTGGATGATGTCGGTCTTGTTGTTAATAGACCTGGCATTGCACAGGAGCAGAGACAGGGTTTGTGGCACGGTTGGAATGACCCTCAGGTCCCTTTGGTTAGGAGGGGGACAGGAAGGAGAGATAGATATGATGCATCGATCTCGTCTTCCTCTGTAACGCAAGTCCGCTCTCCTACCGCCATACCTCCCCCTGCCCCACACCACCTCAATGGGAGCTCCGCTCGTGCAGCTGTTACCCTCTTCCTCCCCAGCCGAAGCATTCCCTGCATCCATATCCTCCCCCTCTCCCTACCAAGCAACAAAAAGAACAGAGGTATGGCACAACAGACATCCTCTGTTCAAAGGCTGGCATGGACACAATCCTCCTGCCCCTTACGCGGCTGCAGAAATGCGCAGCTGCGCAATTGCGGAGCTGCGGAGTCTCAGATAAGCAGTCCGTGGGCGGCCTCCCTGGGCCGGTGTGCAGTTGCGCACCTCTAACAACCTGAGGAGAACCGCCCGGCAGCAAACGCAGCTCCTGGCGAAGTCTGGTGGCAAGGGGAGGCGTGACGGAGGAGGAGACCAGGCAGTCTGGCTATGTACGTGCCGCTGCCCCGACACGCCCCTCTCTCCGCCTTCCCCCCAGGTGTCCCAAATTTCAGCTCACCAGAGCTGCTGCCGAGATGCCAAGGAAAAGGGAGTCCCAGATAAGCAGTCCGTGGGCGGCCTCCCCGGGCCGGTGTGCAGTTGTGCACCTCTAACAACCCGAGGAGAACTGCCCAGCAGCAAACGCAGCTCCTAGTCCTCCCTCTGGAAGGAAACTGGGCACGTCCAGCCCATCACTTTGAGGTGGTCTGGAGAGCCCTAAAGAATCTATAAATAATACTATGAATGTTATAGGAAGCAGTTACCCCACAGAAAATGTTTTATGGAATGCAGTTACAATATCACATTAATTAAAGAATTGTTTTCAAACTAAACAAGGCTGTTTGGATAGTAAACTAACCAGTGTGGTTCATGCAAAACAGCTAAAGTAGAGCTGGGATAAGTTCCTTTTTTTGGAGGAGAGCTCTCAAAATCCCTCACTCATCATGGCCACTGGAGAGTTCTGGGAGCTGTGGGGGGGGGGGGGGAGTGTTTTAAAGGCCGGAGAAGTGTAGAAACTTGTGAGTAGTTGCTAGCCTATACAGTAATGGCATTCACCAATAGTTGTTTCTGACTTATGGAAACACCTATCACATGGTCTTCTGAGGACTGAGAGCCTGTAAGTTGCCCAAGGTCCCCCAGTGGGTTTTCATGGTTGAGTGGTAATTCAAACTCTGGTCTCCAGAGTCATAGTCCAGCACTCAGACCACTACACCATATTGTCTCATACATTTTCCAATTACACTTTTGCTTCTTTTCTTTTTCTTTTTACCAGGCAATCAGTCTTGTGTTTCCATAGCATATGAGAGCCAAATTCCTCTTGGATGTAACTCAGATTGAAATGAATGAACACTCCTGGCCCATTAAGTTTAGCCTGAGATAAAGTCAAGGGCAAAAGGATATTCTTATGCAAAGCAGCATCAATGCAGATATGCTACTAATCACAGTGGATTAGGAGGAGGATATCCATGTCCTCATAACACTTTCATGCTGATCTTTTGCTCTTTCTCATTTTTCTAAACACTAGTAGAAGGATTTAGTCCTTCCCCAGAGAAGAAATAGTACTATCTGTTAATGAAGTGATAGAACATCATTAAAGGTACAAATCTCTTATTATTTTTGGAGATAAAAACAGTTGTGCACAGTGTTGCATGACATACAGTGTCTTTAAAAGGGAACATTAAAGGTATTTTTCCTCAGTTCATGAGACTTTATGTATAATAGCCTATTGCAAAAATATAATAAATATCTTGCATTCTGCTCTTGAGCCCCTGTAAAAACCTCCCATCTGCTTTAAATCGGTCTGTTTTGGGGGACAATAAAGAAGGCTTAAAGTTTTCAGTAGCATTATAGTTGCTTCACATTGATTTTAGACATATACCTAGTGTTTGGGTCCTTCACAGTAGGGCTCTATATTAATCACACAAAGTGGACACCAAGCAATATCTTTCATGGGACTTACAAACATTGAGTAAGGACATCTGAAGCACAGAAGACTAGACACACATTTGGCAAACATGGCATCAGGGATTCAGAAAGCAGGAATGGGGCTGCTGCTATGGCACTTTGACTTGGAGAGTTCTACCATTAGGCAGAGCAAGGCAGTTGCCTCAGGTAGTGAATGCTGGGAGAAAGCCAGCAAAGTGTTAGGAAAGAACAGGCTATCCTGCTCTCTGGCCCCAGCTGGCTTGCTGCCTTCAAGTATAGTAAATAATACTTCTCACTGACCATGTTAAAGAAAGAATCAAAAGACAGGCCAGTTAGCCTTTATACAAGGAACATGAGGAACTGCCATCTTGTTCTTCACTTCATGCACTAGAACAGTGGCATCACTAGGGTTGGCAGTACCTTGTACCACTCACAGTGTCATCCACCCATTGACCTCCTCCCATACCACACCATACAGAAGCCGTAGTAATGTTTTTGTACTGTTACCCATAAATCGTAATTTCCATATATCACTAAATGTAATTGCAGTAGTTGTGACATGAACAACTAGCAAAATTAAAATTGTATCTTTAAATTACAACATCATATGCAAAGCTTAATGTATTTAAATGTACATAGTTTAATGTGGTTAAAGTGAAATTTTGGTAAGATGTGATGTTTTTAAAGAAAATGTAAAAAGAATGAATTAAGTAAGTAAATAAATAAATAAATATGTTTTTTAAAAGCCTGAGATTCTCTTTTCTTCATCCACTGAGCCTGTCCCTTTCACACCATCTCTTCCACTAAGCACCAACATTTTAAAGGGATGCAAGGGACCACCACAGACCATTTCTGCCAAAAAGTAGGTGTTTGGGGAGCAGTGGTGTCACATACACCTCTATGTAGGGTGTCACCTGGTGTGGCCTGAACCTCCTGCTCCCCCCCAGTGACACCACTGCACTAGAATATCTTAGTCCAGATCTGACACTAAGGTCATCTTTATAAGAGAAAATGTGATTCAGGAGAAAGAATTTTGGTCTCAGACCAAATCTACTTGGGATATTCTGGATGGACACAAAGATTGGAATCCTATGTATACATGGCTAGAAGTAAGCCTCATTGAGGTCAAATGGGATTTAAATGAGAGTTAAACTAGAGAAAACCTGGAAATGCCTGATGTTTATCACATGACATTTCCTGGTTTTCTCTAGTTTAATTCTTGTTTAAATCCCATTTGCCCCCTAGTGTGATAAAGCAGAGGCTTGATACATACATAGGAGCATGTTTATTTGCTCTGATCTGTAATGTTAAAGTAAGTGCCAAACACTTCCTTTGATGATGACAACACAGAAAATACACTTCGTACGCTTAAAATACTAATAGGTTAACAATAAAGACAAAACAGGAATATATTTTCAGCCCCTGTTCCTTACAGGTTGTATAGTTTCAGTAGAGGTACACAGTGGCTGTACTACTGACATGCGCCTTCTTAAAGGCACTGGTGGCAAATCATTCCTGCTAAGCTGCCCATCAGCTGCAATCCCATTATATGAGACTATTGCTATTAGGTTTGTGCTGACATAGATTTTTGATGATTATTGAGTCACAATAAGCATGGCATTTAATGTATTTTTTAAAAGTCCCACTGAGACCCTATATCTGAGAAGCACAACAGTTTTTCACAAATGGCATTTTGCTCAACAAATTATGGCACCAGTGACCATGCAGATCTGGTCCAGTCATTAAGGAAAGTGAATCACTCTCCTCAGATGGCAGATGCTTGAGGGCAGTGGTAGAAGCACCTTGCCTGTTCCTTTTGAGCTTCCCAGCTGTTCCCCTCTGTTGAAGGACAGAGTAGTATACGCTGCACAGTGTGTCCTAGACTAAAATGTCCTGGACTCCACCTGCTGCTGCTGCTGTGATGAAGGATAGTAGCTCATTGATGGTGCTGAAATAAGAATCAGCAGCCAATCCAGATGATTACTTTGCATAGGAATGGGAGGGGATGGTGTACATCACATCAGGCAACAAAATCAGCATGTTACCAAGACACTAGTGCTGCCTGATCTCACTAGACAAATTTAATGTACACCTTCGGTTCATCAGGCAAAACAATATTCCTCTGCCCCCAAATAACCTTTATTTTTTTCTCATACTGACTGCTGGCTTACTGGGACACAATGGCCAGTTAAATGCTCATTTATTTTTGTATATGTGCATGCAGCCTCTTGATATAACTAGCTTATTTCAAACCTGCAAAGAACAGACAGCTTGTTCCTCTAAGGTCTGCAATTTAATTATAAACTAAAATCCTGTATGGTGTTTGCTATCAACTTTCTTGCTATTAATGAGACATTTACTGCTCTGAAACTCAAATGAAATGCCACTGTAAAGGATTCTATGATTCAGTGGGCCAGAGATATTGGCAGAACAATTGATTTGGAAAGCTGGCAAAATGCAAAGAAAAAAACATTGAAATTTACATCTTGCCAAAATCTTCATGAAAACTTGAACAATGTGGAAATTCCGGTGGCATCTGACTCTGGCTAAGATTGCTAAAATTCATAGAGGAAAGAATAATCTCTGCTGGAAATGTTCAAAAGCAAAAGAAACATGGTATCACATCTGGTGGGAGTGTCCTAAGATAAAGAAATTTTGGAATCAAATCCATTTGGTAATAACTAAAATCATTAGGGTGAAGTTTAAAAATCTTCCAGAGATCTATCTCTTAAATATGACAAACTTCCAAAGAAAATAGAAACAGTTCATTGGCATAAAATTCTCTATATGACTACAGCAGGAAGGTTACTTCTGGCTCAATATTGGAAATTAAGCACGATTCCAGCTACAGATGAGTGCTTATTAAAACTTTATGATAAGATGGAAATGGACCATTTTACAAACATTATTCACGGAAAAGAGGAAAAAACTGAAAAGGAATGGGAGATGGTAAAGGTTTTTTGTGGTAAATGATGGAAATAATTATAATAGAGTGCAGTTAGGAATGCATACGTATAAGCAAGCCCTACTTTACAATAAGAATAATAGGGATGTATAAATTAATAAAGTGATAAATATACTGAAGTTATCTAGATGTATCAAAAATATACGGAAACAATGCAAAACGGCAGTAATAAACACACAAGACAAATGTTATACGAAGGAGGTATACCTATTTAATTTGGAACAAGAACGATAACTGAAGAAGGTTTTTTGAAATTCAATTTATTTCAAATAGTTAATTGTTATGGACTGACTGTTAGATTACATACAATTGGGTAGACATAGACGTCTGAATAACATACATTATTTAACATGAAGATGTTTGTAATTGTTTGTTTTTATGTGCAATAAAATTTAATTTTTTGAAAAATGAAATGCCACTGTTCAATGATTAACTGATAATATATATTGAAACGAATTGCAGGGAGGGTGTATGACTACAACATATTTAAATCCAGGTTATGTTAAATATCTCTGTCTATATCCAATTATAGATTGGAGATGGAAAGAGATAGACTGTGATTTCATTCCTCATAATGTGGTTTGTCACTCATTTAGAATGTTCTAAAAGAAGATATATTGCAACTGGGAACACAACTATTGGTTAAAAACTAGGTTATGTGGAAATATGTACACAAGACAGCATTTTGCTAAATGGCTATAAATAAGAGTAGAGTAGAATAGTTTTAAAGCAAAACTAGGTTAGTAACAGATGTTTATTCGTCAGCCTTGCTGTTTTTAAACAGTCTAGCTATTTTAAAATAATGATACAATTTGGTTATCACTTTAAAAATTTTGAAATCACTTTTATGAGAGAAAGAATACTAGAATCATAGGACTTTATCAGACACGGGAAATTGGAAGTATAATCCAATGGCAATCCAAACGCAATCATGGGGTTTAACGTTATTGCATGATAGACTACCACACACAATTTTGGGCAATGGGAAGTCAGTCCGAATGCAATCATAGGGTTTCACGTTATTGCGTGAGAGGTGATCACATGCATTTTCGGGCAATGGCAAGCTATTTTTGGGCAATGGGAAGTCAGTTCGAATGCAATTCGAATTTGGGGGAATGAGTTCTGGCCCCACTTTCTTTTCATTTGAAATTAAAAGAATTTCCTCCCGTGTGATAAACTCCATAGAGTTGGAAGAGATCTCAAGGGCTATCAAGTCCAACCCCCGCCATGCAGGAAGAAGGCACCCTCGACAGATGGCCATTCAGCCTCTCTTTAAAGACCTTCAAAGAAGGACATTCCATAAAAATCTGAGGGAGTGTGTTCCACTGTAGAACAGCTCTTACCAGCAGAAGGAATCCTGGATTGCAACCTACCTGGGTGACTGTTTATGTCTGCTTTAAGATCCTATTCTTATTTATTCTGAAGTAAACCCTACTGAATTCAGTTGGGGGTTTACTTTTAGATAGTGTAGTATAGGATTGGATCAATATTAAATAGAGGGATGCATAATCAAACTTTGATGGTGGTGTTTTAAAGTGGGAGCAGGCAATAACATGGACTACAGGCCACAACCAATGTTTGGAGCTCCAAGAATTTCTCCACCAAATAATTTTTGAACACAAAAAAGAGAAATGATTCTTTGTTTTAAAATGTCTAGTCCTCATTCACATCTTCTTTTAACTCCCCCTCCCCCTAGGCTTATTGAACAAAAACAGAAAAACAGAAGGTAGTAGGAAAAGAAGAAGACTATGACTGCATCCAGAGTGCAGAAATAATCCAGTTTGACACCACTTTAACTGCCAGGGCTCAATTCTATGGAATTCTGGGAACTGTAGTTTTGTGAGACGTTTAGCCTTCTCTGTCAGAGAGCTCTGGTGCCACAACAAACTACACTTTTCCGAATTCCATAGCATTGAGCCATGGCAAAGTGACATCAAACTGAATTATTTTTGCAGTGCAGAGGCAGCCCTAGCTATGTTTTGATTCCTTGATTGTAGTCGTCATTCTGATTAATGAGCAAAGGTAAGAAAAAAAATGAACTATTTCAGTGTCTTCATTGGGGTGGGAATTGTTGATGACTGGGACTCTTGGAGGTCTCTCAGTCATAGTGTTGCCATAAGTCATAATTGACTTGATGGCAAATAGCAACAATAAAGGATACTTCTGGCCAATTTCACTTTCATTTTGGCAGGATTATTCAGTCTACACTGGGTTCTGGAGAAAAAAGTGGCCTCTCAATTCTTGGTGCTTGCCCACAACTGACAGCCTTTAGGAGTGAGTAAATTGAGATAGAAGATGAGTAAAGAGTGACCTTTTCCTTACCAGCATTTTCTCAATACAGTCCTGTCTCCCAGTTGCTTTTTGTGGTCCCCAGCTCATGTTTGAAGATAAATGGTTGAGAACAATGGAGTGTAAGAGAAGAGACTCAAAGGCTGGATGATGGGAAGAATGCAGTCTTGAAACCTATTCTTAATTCCTTAATTTTATTTTATTTGAACATCTGCATGAACCTTTTAGAATACAGTTATCTTGATATATTCCAGTGCTGCCATAAAACAGGCATTTCAAGGCATTGGGTTATCATCATTAACCACCCATACAGGGGAATTCATTGACATCATATCTTGCTATCTCACCATAAGCTTTGACTTGGCTGGGAGCCAACAGCACCAACTTTTGATTTGGCAAGTTCATGGTGCTGTTACCTTTGGTAGACAAGATGGTAAATTTAGAATTGTTTGGAACTCCTACAGTTTTCCTAAGAAGACCATGTCAGATAGTGATGGATTTGTACTTAGAAAATTGAAGTCAGGAATTGCCAAAGGAACACCATAAATGTATCAGATTAACACAATATGGTTTTAAATCTATTCACCAGCACCTTGAAAGGCTGCATACAAGATTACCTCCAGAGCTGTGGCTGGGCAAGAAAGATAATTGCCTGACTCCATTTGGTTAGAGTAGACCCATAAATCAAAGGAATTTGTCTATGTGTCACCTCACCATGAAACAATTATTCAGTGGATTTATTCTATCTAGTTGCGACTCATGAATGGGCCAATAATGCTTACTACGGAAATTGCTCTAAAAAAACAAAAAACAAAACAAAACACAGAGAGTGTATTACCCTCAATTTGCTTATGAATTTAGTTATATCTTGCCCTATTTTAAGTTGTAGTCTGGTCTGACAACTTTTCCCTGTTTTCTATTCCTCTCCATTCTTTCCTTTTGTTCAAAATGCAGTGTGTAAGTACTGTGATTTAAAGACAAAGAGAGAAGGAGGAGCAGATATGTTGATATCAGTGAAGCACATGCATATAGTAGAGACTAGATAGTATATGAAGTTCTTCGTTCACACTATTGAGTGTACAAATTTGCATGCCTTCACATAATCATGTACACTTATCAATGGTTTATGCATTTTCATTTGCAAAATAAACGTATTACACTAATATGAATCTTAGAATGTTTACTCACACCCTGAAGTTGCACAGGTGCTGTTCAGTTCACACCAACATGGCAACTGGGGAATTGTATTTCAAAAAGTAATGTTTCCAAACTCAGAAGAATATGAAAGGTCAAAGTGTTAGATAATTTATTCCTTTCATCTTTTCCTTATTGGATCTGTTCTCGCTTGTGTTCTCTCTACACACAACGTATTATTTAATTTCCCCCCTACTATTTTACCTTTGATTCTTCTTCATATGAATGCGCTGCCTAACTTCTGAGCAAGTTTATAACAGCACTGAGAGTTCTGTGACCATCTGATAAGACAAGGCATGTGTCCACACTATACAATTTTCGAAGTTTGATTCCATTTTACTTGTCATGGTTCCATCCTATGGGGTCCTGGAATTAATAGTTTGGGGAAATACTTAGTATTTTCTGCTAGAGAGATCTAATCTTTTCCCCTGAAGTACAATTTTCAAGGTATCCTAGAAGAGGGACTAAGGATTAAATCAGTATAATTCTGTAGCATTGACAGCCACAAGGTGCTCTTGTATAGGTTTCATTAAGAAATAGATTTACAAATAGTTGGTTGATTGGTTAAATAGATACTCAAAGTAAGTTGATATCTTCATAGAAAGGCAATAACATTTCCAGAGTGTTCTTGCATACACTCATTTCTTAAGCTGGGAAGAGATTTTCAGACTCATAACATTCCAGAGACAGGTGGATATCCAATATAGACATGTACTGTGGCATCTGCTAACAGTTACAGATTGCATTTAAAAGAGCTCTGCATCTGATAAGCAGCCAATGTGTTGACAAGTATTCAGCTAGGGCAGAATGTTCTGTAATATGAAAAAGCAACACATTACATTCATATTTTAAATTAAGACTTCACTTATAAAGGGTTAAGAAATGATTAACAGTTACAGATCTAATTTAGTAAAGTATATTTTAAAGATATAAAGTCTAACAGCCTGGAGCACTCATCTGTAATCAAGATATTCACGGTATTGACTAAAATGTGCATGTTATATTTGTCATGTTGCATAAGCATTGAAAGTTTTGCAGAAAGACCTGGTAACATATTGGGGGGGGGGGGTGTCACAATTTCTTATTTATTACATAAATAAATTCCACTAGCACAATAGCTGCTGTTTATCACAAGGCAGAGTCTTGGTAAACAAAGGTTTCCAAAATATATCAGCTGGTTAGTAGTAAGAATGGGACAAACTTTGACATTCATTGAAACCATGTCTGGAGCTGTGGCTTCTAGTGAGTGTCAAAACATTTACAAAACAGCAAGGCTATCCCTACCATTAGTCGAAGTGAGGCATCATGTCATTGCTTTATTTATTTATTTATTTATTTATTTTATATGCTACTTTTCTCCCCAGGGGGAGCTTCCAAAAATAGCAAATTAAAAACGTTCATAATAAAGTTTTAAAAACAATTAAAATAAATTAAAACAAATAGAACAAATGGTTCTATTTTGTGCTGCTTCAGGAGAGGAAACCAGTAGTGGCAGCAGCAAAAGGGACAGGAAGAAGAGTCTACAGGCACCAAACTGCCTGACTTCTGGAGTTGGGAGGTACAGGAAGAGGTCTATAGACCCAAAGCAAAATGTCTTTGACAATCATCTGCCCCATGGCACAGGCAGCCGTCCATACTGTCTTGCCTCCATGATACCTCCTACTCTGGAAGACAGGCATTAACAAAATTAGATGGCTTGGACCAGCAGCCTATTTCTAATATCACCACTGTCACTGTTATAATTTCCCTTCCCAGCAGGAGCATTGGCAGAGCGGAATCATTCACTTAATTTAAAATTCTGCAGCACAGTATCCTGATCTTGACTTAGGCGAGTTGGAAAAAATATTAGTTGCTGCTGCTGCTGCTGCTTCTAATCAGACTCAAGAACTTGCATTGGTGCAGGTTCTGGATCTATTCTAAAAGTAAACAGAGGGCCCTGTGCAAAGAGAAGAATAATTGGATTTATAATTCCTACCCATAAAGGAATGCAAAGAATGTCCTGCAACAGTGCCATTCTGTAATTGAGTTTATTCCTGGCCTGAATTGTACTGAGATTTAGTCAGCCTAATTTGGAAGGAAGGAAGAAAGGTTCCTTAATAATGCCAACAGCATGAATCCCCAGGGTATAATAAGATTATGTTGCTGTCTAGTAAGACAGCTGAGAAGATTCCAAGGACATTGAAGGTCTCTAGAAAGGTCAACGGTCCTTAAAAAGTTCAGCTGTATGGTTTTATTGGGGGAATCATAAGAGTCACTGC
This sequence comes from Sceloporus undulatus, assembly GCF_019175285.1. Classification (NCBI taxonomy): domain Eukaryota; kingdom Metazoa; phylum Chordata; class Lepidosauria; order Squamata; family Phrynosomatidae; genus Sceloporus; species Sceloporus undulatus. The sequence continues at coordinate 57,131,909 of NC_056524.1, read as the reverse complement.
AAGAAGCAAGACAAACCTACTTGCATATATGGGCTAATAAAAGAGTTTGGAAAAGTTACCTTTGGTAGAACTCCTTCTAATCATTGGTCATACTGTTTAGGGAATCCAAAGTAGTGACATTTCCAAGCTCTGGGCTATATGTGGTCAACTTGCCTGATGGCAAGCAAAGATGACACAGCATCTAATGTTTCACAGATTAAAACCATTTCATATATAACAAGACATGCAGTGAAGCAACATCAGAGGAAACATCAATATCAAGCTGGATAAAGTTATAAATGAGGAAGAGTACACAAGCTTGAATGATCTGCAGCAGTTTGCTTTTTCCTGAGATTACTGGGAAGGGCAAGATTCTGCCCCCTCCCCCAGTCAAGTTAATTCAGTCCTGTACAAACAACTTTTACAGTTTTAACTCAGTTTCCGGAAACTGAAGTAAGGTGAGAACAAAGGAAGAAAGTGGGGAAAGAAGAGGAACTAGCGCATTTGAAAAGCAGCTGAAAAATGGGACAACAGATGATTAATCGAGACCGTTCCTTCCCAGATCAGGCAGATTGCGGGTATGAGATGGAGGAAGGCCTTCCTTGTATTGTAGAGAGTTGCATTCCAGATCACTATAAATCTACTTGGCTTTGCAGCATGATTTCGACTTGTAAAATAACATTTGAAAATGACTTAATAGCACAGTCCTGTTCATGTTATATGATGTTTATTGTCCAAGAAGCAACAAGGTTGTTCCATGACCCCATTTTATTTTAACTGCAAACATTTCCCTATTTTATCTATTAATCTTAGTGCCAAACTGATGCAATCTTTCTCTTGGGTGCTTTAATTTAGCTACCGCAAACATGCACATGCAGTATATTCATTTCCATGTCAGAAGTAATATGTATTAATAGCAGTGCCTGAGTGCTGTTGGGCACGCAGACTTTATAAAACTCTTAGTGACTGCTCATCTGAGTTGTCTAATATCCTTGAAACGAGTGACCCTGGATCCCTTTAAAGTCACAGAGAATTGTGGCTAAAGGTCAGGGGAGATTTAGGATGTTACAATGTGTATGCTGGTTAACCATGCTCCAGCTCTGTATAAACAGCTTATTGTTTAAGCTCTCAGTTCCCTTCCGTATTTCTAGCACAGCAGAGTCATATAAGGGCATACAATTGTTGCACCAATTACTCATTGTCCTTAGATAATTCTGGTGGAGCCTCCTCATGCCATCTTGTGTACAGTCACTAAACTACACCGTGGGCTATTTACTTTCACATCCAGTTGTAAAGGGACTGATTAATACTATTATAGATCCATGATCTGGGAGTGAGGACAGGGCTGGGAGTAGCAAGATAATTATTTTAACAAAGCATAAGCCCTTGCGGGTGGATAGCAAAGTGATGGTATGTCCTTTCTCTCTCTCAGTTTACTTGATTACTTTATAACATATGTCAAGCCTATTGCAGGGATGTATCTTTGTCTCGACCAGGGCTGGCAGATTTAAGTCTAAATGCAGTAACTGAGTAATTCCTTGGATCTCTACAGGTTGTCAGGTAGGAAAAGTCTGTCATTCTTTGGCTTTGAAGTGTTTCTTATCAGCAGATAAAAATGGTACTGCTCATCAAAGCTCATTGTCAAATTGATTCTTCTAAATCACTTGTCACTCTTTCCAGCCTTTTCCTAAGCCCAGGTTTGGCTGACTTCCTACTCCAACACCCTCCGAACATTTTGTAAGTGCAAACCAGAACAGTTGGGCCAAGTAACATGCAGCTGTAATCAAGATGGCAAAGGTTATTAAGAAGAAATCGCAATGTGTTGGAGAGCC